>NC_090753.1:61093049-61103049 GCF_036898095.1 Palaemon carinicauda
TGATTGTGATTATAATGATGATTGTGATTATGATGATGATGATGATTATTATGATGATGTTGATGATGATTATTATTATGATGATGATGATTATTATTATGATGATGATGATGATTATTATAATGATGATGGTGATTATTGTAATGATGACGATGATGATTATTGTAATGATGATGATTATTATGATGACGATGGTGATTATTATTATGATGATGATGACTATTATGATGATAATGATGATGATTATGATTATTATTATGATGATGATGATTATTGTAATGACGTCGATGATGATTATTATGATGACGATGGTGATTATTATTATGATGATGATGATGATGATTATGATGAGGCTTATTATGATGATGCTTATGGTGATAATGATGATTATTATTATGATTATGATGATGATGATGGTGAGTATGATGATGATTATGGTGAGGATGATGACAAACCAAAAAAACTATTGGTCTCAGCAAAGCCCTTTAGAAGAAGAAGAAGAGGATTGAGAGAGAGAGAAAGAGAGGAAGGAAGACCTCTTGTTCCCCGGGAAACCTCGAAGGTAGGCTTCTCGACTCCAAGCAAAGCCCAGAGGAGAGCCCCCACTTCGAGAAGACCCAGCAAGAGGTCCTCTTGGCCGACGGAAAGGTGGTCCCCCGGCCCCTCCGAGTCGATCCCCGAAGAGGGACTTTATGCCACGTCCGTGGCGCCTTTGCGACCAAGGCTCCGTCAGGAGACCCTTGAGGAGGGCGTCCCAGCCGAGCCACGGCCCCCGGGCAACTCCAGGGAAACCCTGGAGAGGTGACCTGTCTGCCAATGAGCAAGAAAGATAGGAGGAGAGAAGAGATTCAAAAGTAATACTTACCTAAGTGCAGCCGAGACCTTGAAGACAAAGACGGAAACTGCAGGCTTGACTAGAAATTTCTTTTGTAAAAAACCGATAGGAAAGATTTATGTAAATTTGAGTAAAATATAGCATGCATTTTATTTCTGATAATAATTTTTGGAAACAAATATTACTTTCGATTTTAATTACAGTATTTTCACAATATGGTAAAAATATAGAATTATATGAGCATTAAAATCATTTTACAACGAGGTCTCAACTGAGATGTTCTCCATTCAGGCATAGAACGAAGTCTTCAATCAGTTCCTTTCAAATGCCGGAGACTCTGAGAATCTGATCTTCATTCCGATTGGAGACCTCTTTTGAATCTAACCGAGTGGCTCCTGTTTTTGCAGCTACATATAATTGGTTGTTATGCTTAGGTTCATAGCTTGATTTATAGTATTTGGGCCATGCGGCCGAATTCAGGGACCGGGGAAGCCATTCGGCACGAGATGCATAAAGCGAAAAAATTCAAACCCCAAAAATAGATAAGAAAAGGATTATCATCTTGAAGACATCCTGCAATAGAAACATCCGGATCTTGGAGACTTGTCACCGATCTTTTTCTCAAAGGCCAAAACTAGATTGAAGACCAAACTCTTCCCGTTAAATCTAAACGTAAATAATGATCGGAAATGTACAATGAAGATGCGTCGCGATTTATAAAAAAGAAGAAAAATTTCATCTTTTTCCTCTGCAGCTTCACTCCTTTTTCTACCGTACAGGTTTTTTTTAAATTGTCTCGGAGGTGAACTTGGTCCTTGACACGTCGTATTTCAAAATGAATCATCAAAAATTTCATGTCAAAATGTAAACGTAAATAATGATCAGAAATAAACACTGAAGATGCGTCGCAAAATATAAAAATAGAACAAACTTTCATCTTTCTCTTCCTCAGCTTCTCCCTTTCTATATTGGGTCTCGGTTTCTGATCAGCAGAACTTTTTCTCAAATTGTCTCGGAGGTGAACTCGGTCCTTGACAACTCTTGTCTTTCAAAATAAATCTTAACCTTTTTTTTTTATTTCAAAGATTTTTAACGTTTTCAATTATCAATATTTATAAGTTAGTTTCTGGATATCCAAATATTTCTTCATCAAAACTTTCATCGAAGTAGCTTTTATATTAAACTATTTCCATCATCCAACAAATTTAGTCTTGATAAAGTCACGTGAAAAGTGATTAGAAACTCATGTCAACAACAAATAATAAATGGAGATACGTAAATTTACTTTACCTTTATAATGAACGTGTGTAAATATATATATGTATACATACTGTACATACATATAACATTTATATGTATTATAAATATGTGTGTATATATATGTATTTCTATATATACATATATATGCAAATATACACATATACATATATATACACATATATATGTGTGTATATAGTATTTATATGTATTATATATGTATCTATATGAATATATATATATAGTGTATACACACATATATATGTATATATATGAAATTAATAGATATCTTAATCGTCTAAAAATCGAAGACATCTACACACACATTATATATATATATATATATATATATATATATATATATATATATATGTGTGTGTGTGTGTGTGTGTGTGTGTGTGTGTTTGCGTGTGTGTGTATGTATGTGTGTATCAACTACAATAGCATTTAATATGAAATTGTACCTTTGGTAATTATATCCACTAGATTTAATGTAGTTGAAATTCATTCATGAAAAATGTTTCTGGCTGGCCAAGGATTCGAACCCATAACTCTTAGTCAAAACAATACCAACAAGAACCTATGACCAGATAGGTCTTTGCTGTTATTGTCTCAATTCAGAGGCATGGGTTCGAATCCTTGCCCACCAAGAACCATTTTCCTTGAATGAATTTCAATTAGCTATAAATCTATTGGATATACATTACCAAAGGTAGAATTCCATATTAAATTATATTTTTGTTGATATTTTCATTGATTAAAATCACGAGTGTTCGTGATAAATATTCATACAGACACACACACAGACATGTATATATATATATATATATATATATATATATATATATATATATATATATATATATCGATATATATTTGTATTTTATGTTTGTATGAGTATGAGTGTGTTTTTTGTGTATACACGATTGTGTTTACCTGTCTTAACCTTATGTATATTCAATATATAGTTCAACTTTACACGGCTTCTTCTTAAAGATGTTTGATTCGAAGGTTATTAACCTTTTGGTTATCATCAATTCTTTTGAAATAAAGTTGCCAAGCACGTTGTCTTTCCCTCCCACCCAGTCTGCAACCCACCATAGTCGACCAGTCTCAAGGTACATAGTTCAAACCTATGATCCAACAGAGGACTTGTGGATCTTTCACTGAAAACGTCGTCATCATCATCATCATCATCATCATCTCCTACGCCTATTGACGCAATAGTCCTTACCTTTGGATTTTAATTCAATACTTGTCCATTTATCATCTCCTACTTCATAGTCCTCAGCCATGTAGGTCTGGGTCTTCCAACTCTTATAGTACCTAGCGGAGCACAGCTGAACGTTTGGTCGACTAATTTCTCTCTGGGAGTGCGAAGAGCATGCCCAAACCATCTTCATCTACCCCCCATCATGATCTCCTTCACATATGACACTCAAGTAATCTCTTTTATAGTCTCATTTCTAATCCTGTCCTGCCATTGAACTCCCAATATCCTTCTGATAGCTTTGTTCTCAAATCTACTAAATCTGTTGGATGTTGTTTCATTGTCATACCATGACTCACGTCCATGGACTCAGAGAGTAACACTGATCTCACTTAAATGATATATAGTCTGATTTTTATATGTATTTTCAGGCGATTTGATTTCCAAATTTTACATACAGTACATAATATATATATGTATTTATATATAAACATACATACATATACCAAAGGCACTTCCCCCAATTTTGGGGGGTAGCCGACAACAACAAGAAACAAAACAAAAAGGGGACCTCTACTCTCTACGTTCCTCCAGCCTAACCAGGGACCCAGCCGAGTTCAGCTGGTACTGCTAGGGTGCCACAGCCCAACCTCCCACATTTCCACCACAGATGAAGCTTCATACTGCTGAGTCCCCTACTGCTGCTACCTCCGCGGTCATCTAAGGCACCGGAGGAAGCAGCAGGGCCTACCGGAACTGCGTCACAATCGCTCGCCATTCATTCCTATTTCTAGCACGCTCTCTTGCCTCTCTCACATCTATCCTCCTATCACCCAGAGCTTTCTTCACACCATCCATCCACCCAAACCTTGGCCTTCCTCTTGTACTTCTCCCATCAACTCTTGCATTCATCACCTTCTTTAGCAGACAGCCATTTTCCATTCTCTCAACATGGCCAAACCACCTCAACACATTCATATCCACTCTAGCCGCTAACTCATTTCTTACACCCGTTCTCACCCTCACCACTTCGTTCCTAACCCTATCTACTCGAGATACACCAGCCATGCTCCTCAGACACTTCATCTCAAACACATTCAATTTCTGTCTCTCCATCACTTTCATTCCCCACAACTCCGATCCATACATCACAGTTGGTACAATCACTTTCTCATATAGAACTCTCTTTACATTCATGCCCAATCCTCTATTTTTTACTACTCCCTTAACTGCCCCCAACACTTTGCAACCTTCATTCACTCTCTGACGTACATCTGCTTCCACTCCACCATTTGCTGCAACAACAGACCCCAAGTACTTAAACTGATCCACCTCCTCAAGTAACTCTCCATTCAACATGACATTCAACCTTGCACCACCTTCCCTTCTCGTACATCTCATAACCTTACTCTTACCCACATTAACTCTCAACTTCCTTCTCTCACACACCCTTCCAAATTCTGTCACTAGTCGGTCAAGCTTCTCTTCTGTGTCTGCTACCAGTACAGTATCATCCGCAAACAACAACTGATTTACCTCCCATTCATGATCATTCTCGCCTAACAGTTTTAATCCTCGTCCAAGCACTCTAGCATTCACCTCTCTCACCACTCCATCAACATACAAGTTAAACAACCAGGGCGACATCACACATCCCTGTCTCAGCCCCACTCTCACCGGAAACCAATCGCTCACCTCCTTTCCTATTCTAACACATGCTTTACTACCTGTGTAGAAACTTTTCACTGCTTGCAACAACCTTCCACCAACTCCATATAACCTCATCACATTCCACATTGCTTCCCTATCAACTCTATCATATGCTTTCTCCAGATCCATAAACGCAACATACACCTCCTTACCTTTTGCTAAATATTTCTCGCATATCTGCCTAACTGTAAAAATCTGATTCATACAACCCCTACCTCTTCTAAAACCACCCTGTACTTCCAAGATTGCATTCTCTGTTTTATCCTTAATCCTATTAATCAGTATTCTACCATACACTTTTCCAACTACACTCAACAAACTAATACCTCTTGAATTACAACACTCATGCACATCTCCCTTACCCTTATATAGTGGTACAATACATGCACAGACCCAATCTACTGGTACCATTGACAACACAAAACACACATTAAACAATCTCACCAACCATTCAAGTACAGTCACACCCCCTTCCTTCAACATCTCAGCTTTCACACCATCCATACCCGATGCTTTTCCTACTCTCGTTTCATCTAGTGCTCTCCTCACTTCCTCTATTGTAATCTCTCTCTCATTCTCATCTCCCATCACTGGCACCTCAACACCTGGAACCGCAATTATATCTGCCTCCCTATCATCCTCAACATTCAGCAAACTTTCAAAATATTCCGCCCACCTTTTCCTTGCCTCCTCTCCTTTTAACAACCTTCCATTTCCATCTTTCACTGTCTCTTCAATTCTTGCGCCGGCCTTCCTTACTCTCTTCACTTCTTTCCAAAACTTCTTCTTATTCTCTTCATATGACTGACCCAGTCCCTGACCCCACCTCAGGTCAGCTGCCCTCTTTGCCTCACGTACCTTGCGCTTTACTTCCACCTTTTGCTCTCTATATTTTTCATACTTCTCTATACTATTACTCTGCAGCCATTCTTCAAAAGCCCTCTTTTTCTCTTCCACTTTTACCTTCACTCCTTCATTCCACCATTCACTGCCCTTCCTCATGCTGCCTCCAACAACCTTCTTGCCACATACATCACTTGCAATCCCAACAAAATTTTCTTTTGCTAACTTCCACTCCTCCTCTAAATTACCAGTTTCTCTTACTCTCACCTCGTCATATGCCATTTTCAACCTTTCCTGATATTTACTTTTTACCCCCGGTTTTATTAGCTCTTCAACCCTCACTAGCTCCCTTTTACATCCACCTACTCTATTCCCCCACTCTTTTGCTACAACTAATTTTCCTTCCACCAAAAAATGATCAGACATACCGTTAGCCATACCCCTAAACACGTGCACGTCTTTCAATCTTCCAAACATTCTTTTAGTTATCAACACATAATCCATTAATGCCCTTTCTACTACTCTTCCATTTGCCACTCTTACCCATGTATACTTATTTTTATCTTTCTTTTTAAAAAAGCTAGCACTTATTACCATCTCTTGTTCAACACACATATCTACCAGTCTCTCACCACTCTCATTTTCACCTGGTACGCCATATTTCCCAATGACACCTTCTACCTCTCCAGCACCCACTCTAGCATTTAAGTCACCCATAACAACTACATAATTCCTTCTACCCAGTCCTTCTACACACCTAGTTAATTCATTCCAGAACCCATTCCGCTCTTCTTCACTTTTCTCACTAACTGGCCCATACGCACTGACAAACGCCCAACATTCCCTACCCAACCTAACCCTTACCCACATTAACCTAGATGATATCTCCTTCCATTCCACTACTTTACCTGTCATCCATTCACTCAACAATAAAGCCACACCCTCTCTCGCTCTTCCCCTTTCAATCCCAGACACTCTACCAGACATTTCACCAAACATCACTTCACCCTTTCCTTTCATCTTTGTCTCACACAAGGCCAATACATCCATCCTTCTACTTCTAAACATACTTCCAATCTCACATCTTTTACTCTCTATCGTACTACATCCACGCACATTCAAACACCCCAAAACTAGAGTGCGGGGAGCAGTCACTCTCCCCCCAGCTCCATCTCTTTGTTGCTGTCTCACAGGATACTTTTACAAGAGAGGGGGTTCCCAGCCCCCTCGTCCCGTCCCTTTTAGTCGCCTCTTACGACACGTAGGGATAACGTTGGCGCTATTCTAATTGTTTTATGCCCCCGCGGCCACAGGGGGCTAAACATATATATATATATATATATATATAGAAAAGCATGCATAATATATATATATATATATATATACATACATACATATACCAAAGGCACTTCCCCCAATTTTGGGGGGTAGCCAACATCAACAAGAAACAAAACAAAAAAGGGGACCTCTACTCTCTACGTTCCTCCAGCCTAACCAGGGACTCAGCCGAGTTCAGCTGGTACTGCTAAGGTGCCACAGCCCAACCTCCAACATTTCCACCACAGATGAAGCTTCATACTGCTGAGTCCCCTACTGCTGCTACCTCCGCGGTCATCTAAGGCACCGGAGGAAGCAGCAGGGCCTACCGGAACTGCGTCACAATCGCTCGCCATTCATTCCTATTTCTAGCACGCTCTCTTGCCTCTCTCACATCTATCCTCCTATCACCCAGAGCTTTCTTCACACCATCCATCCACCCAAACCTTGGCCTTCCTCTTGTACTTCTCCCATCAACTCTTGCATTCATCACCTTCTTTAGCAGACAGCCATTTTCCATTCTCTCAACATGGCCAAACCACCTCAACACATTCATATCCACTCTAGCCGCTAACTCATTTCTTACACCCGTTCTCACCCTCACCACTTCGTTCCTAACCCTATCAACTCGAGATACACCAGCCATACTCCTCAGACACTTCATCTCAAACACATTCAATTTCTGTGTCTCCATCACTTTCATTCTTGGTTGGCCGTGAAGTGAAGCGAGATTGCATATCACAGCAGATTTGCATTTTTTGCTCCTATGCCCTGGTATAGAAAATTTGGCATGAAAATTCCTATAATATATATTCAGAAGACGTTATTCACAATTTCAACACACCACTTCAGAATGATTTCTCGTAAATCTATCGTGGATCCATTTCTGGAAAAAATATTAATATGGGCCAGTCCATGGTTGCATGAGTGAGATGGAGTTAAATATGCTGTATTTGCTTGGAAAATGTTGCCTTTAAGTTGTTGATTAATATCTGAGTAACTAAATAATTTTGTATTTCAAAAATTTCACCTCAATAGTCTTTATATTAAAGTGTAATTCCATCGTCCAACAAATTTAGTCTCGATGAAGTCACGTAAAATGTTATTCGAAATACATGTCAACAACAAATAGTAAATGGCAATACGAAATTTAGTTTTAATCTTAACTCGAAAACTAACCGAAGAAGAGAGAGAGAGAGAGAGAGAGAGAGAGAGAGAGAGAGAGAGAGAGAGAGAGATCATAACTTAGTTATTAACTAAGGGAGGTCCTTTGCAATTATAATGTTATTAAAAACACATCGAGATCAAAGTTGGAAGTGCAATACAGTATATATATATATATATATATATGTATATATATATATATATATATATATATTTATATTTATATATATATATATATATATATATATATATATTTATATATATAAATATATATATATATATATATATGAATGAAAATCAACACATAATGGTATTCAAATAGAAATAAAATTCTACCTCATACTTGGGATCGAGCCCTATCTCCTTCAAATGAAAGGCCAGAGGCATGGTTGGAAGTGATCTGGCCTTTCATTTGAAGGGGCTAGGGTTCGATCCCAATTATGCGGTTGAAATTTATATATATATATATATATATATATATATATATATATATATAGAGCTTAAACTAGATGAGTGTTAATATACATACGGTGCCGTATATCTCAAGACAAGTTTAATAAAACCTAAGTCAGGGTCCCCAATTCGATCTTGTGAATGATGAATGACTTGCGTTGCTTTCATGGAAGGTCCACAAGTCCTCAGTTGAATCCTAAAGCTGAACTGTGTATCTTGTAAATGGTCGACTGTGGTGGGTCGCTAACTGGGTGGAAGTGAAATTCAATGTACTTTGCAACTTTATTTGAACACAAGCGTATCCAGGGGGTGAGGGGGGGGGGGGGCTTGGCTTCCATATTCGCTACTAGTCTCTTTCAAATTTTTCCATATACCAGCTCTCTCTCTCTCTCTCTCTCTCTCTCTCTCTCTCTCTCTCTGTATATATATATATATATATATATATGTGTGTGTGTGTGTGTGTGTGTGTGTGTGTGTGTATTTCTCTTTCTCTTTTTTAAATTGTCACTTCCCAAGTTCCTCCCCCCTCGGCGGTACCTATACTGTGTCAAACCTAAGATGGCCAGGGTTGTGCCAGGTAATAAATGCGGAGTTTTCAGATCTACAGAAAGAAAGTCTCTTTAAATGCTTCCCACAGATATATTCCTTCTTGGGAAGATTTGTTTAAGACCTCGAAAGTCGAGGGAAAATCTTTTCTCATTTACTTATTTCCATTCTCGATTCTACTTGTTCCTTCATATATATGTACTATTTACATATAATTATCTTTTCTTATTTACTTATATCCTTAATTCCATTCTCGATACTATTTGTTCCTTCATATATTCGTACTATTCACTTATGATATCTTATTTACTTATACTGTATCCTTATTTCCATTCCCGATTCTATTTACTCTTCATATATTTATTATTTGCATATTATTTCTTTTATCTGTCCACGTATCGATGGTTAAATTAAATACTGCAGTATAAGATGCTGGCATTATATGTAGTATACATTTTTTTTAATATATAAATCATTTACTTTCTTGAAGCCTATGCACACACGCACAACACTGTTATATCATTTACTTTTTAAAGCATCATTACCATTTATTAGTGAATCATGCTTATAATAACAAGCTCACAGACAAACACATTTCTTGGACGAAAAATATTGGGTTTTATGAATTGTCGTTGTTGTTGTCAGAGGAGTTGAGATCAAACATA
>NC_090753.1:61108049-61113049 GCF_036898095.1 Palaemon carinicauda
TGAATTCCTGTGTGTATCCATGCCCACTATCTCTGCTATCTCTCAACTACACTATCTGTTTGGATACTTCCCGCTCAGTATCAGTTTTGCAGGGTGCAATTCAGCAGAGTTAGGTGTACAAGAAATTCCTGTATCCAACTGTACATCGTCCTCCAAGATAAGGGGGATCTGGGCTCAACAATTACCATATTATATTTTGATAGTAGGAAGTCAGTATTCGGATGGAAAGAAAAGGATTTGGGATCTTAGTCGTTAACAATACATTTTTTTATTTAAATATCACATGAGCTTTTTAGAGAGAGAGAGAGAGAGAGAGAGAGAGAGAGAGAGAGAGAGAGAGAGAGAGAGAGAGAGAGAGAGAGAGAGAGAATCTCCTCTACCTGTGCACACGAATATGACACACATGTATATCTTCTGATTATGTTTCGATAACTGCTTTTAGGTGATTTATCGTTTTAATTTCATAGTTCAATCAACACGATCGTTCATTTTTAGCAACCAATTTTATACGATTATATGCGTGTTTTGTTTATGTTAAAGGGCTTGCGGGAAAAAATTATTGGCCCATACGTTAGTTATCCCTGGAATTGTAATTCCAGAAAATGTTGGTCTTTCGGGATTTGTTTGTTATCCTCCTGTGCATTTAAACCTTGGCTGAATCCTGGAACACAGTCTGCTAAACGAAGCCGGCTTAAAGGGATTCCCTTTGGCTCTTATAGGATCATGTTCGCGACTTCATATTGAAGCATAGACAGAACCTCTATTTACACAGTTTCATCAAATATGTATATATATATATATATATATATATATATATATATATATATATATATATATATATATTCATATATATATTCATATATATATATATATATATTCATATATATATATATATATATATATATATATATATATATATATATATATATATATATATATATCTATATATATATACATACATAGGATGGGTAATTTAAGGTCTTGTTTTACCCTTGCATGATTTTTAAAGTAAGAAAAAAGAGAAGAAGGAACAGAAAATGAGTTATAAGGCCGTAGGAAGAACGACATCGTCCCTTTCTCGAAAGATAACTATCAATCTTTACAGAGGAAATGTCTGAGGTGTGCTGAAAAGGATTGTTTAGATGACTGGAGGAGGGAGGGACATTTTTCTCTATATCTAAGGAACAATGACACAGATAGTTATCATAGCAAGAAACTATTAGGTTTAATGCAGCTAGAAAAAGTTAATCAATTAGGACAAAAACCTTTTATATGAGAGCTGATTGTCTCATTCGATGGGTTTTCACTAATGGCTTGTCATTCAAAACGTCTTAATTATATTTGTAACTCTTGATAAAAGATTACTTTGGTGGCCAATAAAACAAAATGTAAAATATGAAGAATCGCTATTGAAATTACCCAATATGAAAGAAGATTGAATGGTCATTGTGTGATTAAGTTTCTTTAGTTGAACTTTTAATACCTCTATCTTGAGAAACGTGTATTGAACATATTTTTTTACCTTTAGTGAAAATTTTTGAGGCATTTAGGCGTCTATTTTTTATTCGCCTTAACAGAGGTAGTCCCAGAAATAAAGTAAGCGAATAGTCACTGCCTCATTCGTACATTAAGTGCAGAGTCAGGTATAAAACCCCAGCGTAGGTACTTAAAAAACATTACTCACATCATAAGATTAGACGGAAAGTTTATTAGCAGCAAGTGCCTCCTTTTCAAATACATATACGATGCAATATTTTGCACTATGTTGGTATTCCTCTGCTTCCTCCCATCGCACTCAAAATGAACCACTACTTTTCAAAAAGGTTTTGGTGTAGCCTATTGGAAACATCCCTGTTTGTCAGTCTGTTGAACTGGGGTTTGAGACTCCCTTAGTAGTGTCTGCAACCTCATCCTCCATGTGAGCTAGAGATGAGGGGTTTGGGGGAGCCTATACTGTATGTCTACCTGCTAAGTCCTCAGCAGCCATTGCCTGGCCCTCTCTGGTCCTCGCTTGATGTAAAGGGGACCATGGTCAGTCTCTAGGACATTGTCGTGTCCCTTGCCTCTGCCAACCAAGAGTGACCTTTAAACCTCTAAAAGGACCACCTTGAAGTACTTTGATGCATCTTTTCGCATTGCTATCATTTGTATCACTTAAAATGTATCACATAATTATGTTCTTACGCTACATATATATACTGGTTTAAACGAAGAGCAGTTTGAGTGCCTTTGAAGCGGTTCAGATAGTCTGGGTATTTAGAGGGAAACTTAAATTGAGAATTTTAAGTACTTATACATTTACCCATCATGGAAATCATTTTATTAAAGTGTGAACGCGACAAAGCAAGTTACATTCGATATATATATGGAAAAGATAAAGGAACTCTAAGCGCTATTGTATGGCGATGTGAAGTACATAACAGCATAAGAGATTAAAGAGGTGACAATACTTGCACTTGATACCAGACTTTGAGGTACCAACACTTAATTCTTGTGGTATTTTTATACCAGACACTTTTTCCTATATTGATTGATATTCATCTTGAATACTACACTGATTATCTCTAGCTACTGTAGCCTGAGATATATTTCCAACTGTTCCATTAGAAGTAGAGGGGCCGGTATTCCTTGTTGCAGACGGCAACTTTGCTCCACCATGGCGGTCATGCACGAAAACATCTTCCCCAGACGTATCACTATCAAACCCATGTTTGGGTATTGTTCCACTATTTTTATGTCTTTTTTTCACTTTCTAGAGATTCTAGACGACTTCTAATGTCATTTTGTCTTTCTTTCACTACTTTTAGTGAGGAATAAATGGATTTTAATAACTCATCCATCAGGAGAAGTCTGACTGCATAGCGATGCCCTACTATAACGAACAGATGACATGATAGATGCGCAGCGGGATGCACTGCGCATCTACAACAAACTAAATGTTTTTCTTTTGCCTTAACTTCACACACACACACACACACACACACACATATATATATATATATATATTTATATATATATATATATATATATATATATATATATATATATATATATGATAGATTTTTGCACATTTAGACGTGTTTTTCATATTCAAATAAGCCTTATATATTTTTGATACATTAATGTCTGGATTCTCTTAACGACCTTGGGATCAGAGCCCCAGGAGAAATCACACAAAGACAAGAGCTTGTGACCGGCCGTGGCCAAGTGGTAGTCACTGTCTCTACAAGTTTGCTAGACTAGGGTTCTATTCCCGGCCGGTCATAAGCTCTTGTCTTTGTGTGATTTCGCCTGGGGCTCTGATCCTGAGGTCGTTAAGAGAATGCAGACATTGATGTATTAAAAATATATGGCTTATTTGGATATATATATATATATATATATACATATATAATATATATATATATATATATATATATATATATATATATATATATATATACATACATACATACTGTATATACACAGTATATATATATATATATATATATAGATATGGATATAAATATATATATATATATATATATATATATAGATATGGATATAAATATATATATATATATATATATATATATAGCAAAGACCAGACTTTATAATTCCAGAAATAGGTCAATCCAGTAAATTATTAAATGATGTATTACAATTTGTACTTTAATTATTTTGACTTTAGTTCATAAAGCTACGTATATTTTTCATTTTATTTGTTCGTTTACCTTCTCAGCATGTGACAATATCAAGTAATGAACAAAGTTCTTTTTTGTCATCTTAAATGTTCTTGTTTTCCCCAACTCCTATAGTCTTCCGTCTTTTAAAGGGCGACTTTATCACTTTCATCATTATTAAACCTGGCTCAGAGCGCTCCTCTTCGCCCTGCTCTTTCCTTTTCTTACTTCCCAAGCTTCAGGTCGGCCAGTGTGCACACGAAACTATTATTAATATTATTATGATGTTAATTATTATGGTGATGATGATGATGATGGTTATTATTATGATGATGATGATGATGATTATTATTATAGTGATGATGATGATTATTATAATGATGATGATGATTATTATTATGATGATGATGATGATTGTTATTATGATGATGATGATTAATATGATGATGATGATGATTATTACTATAATGATGATGATGATGATTATTATTATGATGATGATGATGATTATTGTAATGATGATGATGATGATCATTACAATAATCATCATCATCATAATAATAATCATGTTGATGATGATTATTATGATGACGATGGTGATTATTATTATGATGATGATGATGATTATGATTATTATTATGATGAGGCTTATTATGATGGTGATTAGTATTATGATGAGGCTTATGGTGATAATGATGATGATGATGGTGAGGATGATGATGATGATGATTATGGTGAGGATGATGACAAGCCAAAAAAACTACTTGGTCTCAGCAAATCCCTTTAGAAGAAGAAGAAGAAGAGGATTCAGAGAGAGAGAAAGAGAGGAAGGAAGACCTCCTGTTCCCCGGGAAACCTCGAAGGTAGGCTTCTCGACTCCAAGCAAAGCCCAGAGGAGAGCCCCCACTTCGAGAAGACCCAGCAAGAGGTCCTCTTGGCCGACGGAAAGGTGGTCCCCGGGCCCCTCCGAGTCGATCCCCGAAGAGGGACTTTATGCCACGTCCGTGGCGCCTTTGCGACCAAGGCTCCGTCAGGAGACCCTTGAGGAGGGCGTCCCAGCCGAGCCATGGCCCCCGGGCAACTCCAGGGAAACCCTGGAGAGGTGACCTGTCTGCCAATGAGCAAGAAAGATAGGAGGAGAGAAGAGATTCAAAAGTAATACTTACCTAAGGGCAGCCGAGACCATGAAGACAATGACGGAACCTGCAGGCTTTACTAGAAATTTCTTTTGAAAAAAAAGATAGGAAAGATTTATGTAAATTTGAGTAAAATATAGCATTCATTTCATTTCTGATAATAATTTTTGGAAACAAATATTACTTTCGATTTTGATAATAA
>NC_090753.1:61118049-61130549 GCF_036898095.1 Palaemon carinicauda
ATAATAGTGATAGTGATAATAATAATAATAATAATAATAATAATAATAATAATAATAACAACAATAATGATAATTCACATCCTGTCATGGGTGGAGGTAAAAGGCTTGTCCGAGGTATGCGAGTTGCTCTCTCTCTCTCCTCCAAGTAAAGCTTAGCGTTAGGAACTCGAGAATTGGTCAGTTAAGTAATTCTTGAGCCTCTTGGTGGTCACTGCTTCTAGAACCACAGGATTCTTCGCAGTGTCACTTCGTCTTGTAGATGTACCCTCTTTTTAGGCTTCTACTCTACCTATGGCTGCTAGGGAGAAATTTTCATAAACAATAATAACTGCTAATTTACATGTACTCCCACCAACTATTCTTTCAGCTTGCTGTCCAGCCTTTTTTTAGCTCTTACTGAATGGTGCAAATTTGGAGTTAACCCCCCCCCATAGTTGCAACTCGGCGCTTAATGGCTTCCCAGGCCACATGGCCTAAATTCCATGCATCAAAGTAAGGTTATTACTGAGTTAAAATAAAGTAGAAAGGGAAAAAATGGGCATTTCATGATGACCTTGTAGTGTATGCAAGAAACACTAAGAACGCATGGGAGAGTTTTCACCAACCCAATGATGAATTGATGATGAAGTTCTGAACGAAAAACAAATAACAAAATAAATGAGTAAATATCTTTAAACTATTTTCCCTGTCATTGTTTACCAGAAGCGTATGGATTGCAGGATAATTCTGTTGTGGGTTGTGGTGGCCAATGTGGAAACGTCTCTGACTGGTGAACGCCAGACTGGGGTTTGAGTCCCGCTCAAACTCGTTAGTTCCTTTTGTCGCTGCAATCTCGCCATCTTTGTGAGCTAAGGATGTGGGGGTTTGGGGGAGCCTATAGGTCTATTTGCTTAGTCATCAGCAGCCATTGCCTGGACCCCTTCGGTCTTAGTTTGGGTGGAGAGGAGGCTTAGGCGCTGATCATATGTATATATGATCAGTCTGTAGGGCATTGTCCTGCTTGTTAGGGCAGTGCCACTGTCCCTTGCCTCTGCCATTCATGAGCGGCCTTTAAACTTTAAACCTTAAACTTTCCGTATTTGGGCTGCTTTTCTCATTAGACCACATGGGCTTGTAGCGTCTAGTTCTGCAACAATTGTTGTAGCCTGTCTAGTTTAAAGGTTTAAAAGCCGCTCGTGAATGCCAGAGTAAAGGGACGGTGACATTGTCCTATTAAGCAGGACAATTCCATAGAGACCAACCATATATACATATGATCAGCGTCAAAGCCCCCTCTCCACCCAAGCTAGGACCAAGGAGGGCCAGGCAATGGGTGCCGATGACTCAACAGATAGACTTACAGGCTCCCCCATTCTCACCATCCTTAGCTCACAAGGATAGTGAAGTTACAGCGACCAAATAAAGTAACTAGTTTCAGCGGGAATCGAACCCCAGTTTGGCATTCACCAG
Organism: Palaemon carinicauda; assembly: GCF_036898095.1. Taxonomy (NCBI): domain Eukaryota; kingdom Metazoa; phylum Arthropoda; class Malacostraca; order Decapoda; family Palaemonidae; genus Palaemon; species Palaemon carinicauda. Next base: position 61,119,499 of record NC_090753.1, read on the forward strand.
TCGGGGACGTTATCACATCGGCCACCACGACCCTAATAATGATTATTACGTTTTTCTTCCACATTCGTCCTGTTATAAATCTATCAAGTCCAGCACGTTTCTCTGAACGTTTAATGTTTTCCTAGCAAACGTTCAGTAATTTTATCCATCTTCAGCCATGAGTTCAAAAAGATAGTTGAGGAAAAAATCAATAAATTCATTGGAAAGAAATGTGTACAAAGGGTAATTGGTCGAAGTAATGAGTCAATAAAATGATTAATTGAATGAATGTGGAATTGTATTAAAAATAAAAAAAGAAAGTGATGTAGGGGAGCTATGGTTAAAATAGAGAGTTAAAGTTTATAAAGATAGATAATGAGATGCACGCATGAAGAGGAAATAATTTAGTGAAGGAATATCAGTGTAAGAGAAAAAACAAGTAATTTTATAACTAAAAAAGTGATCCTTGGATCATTTGGAAAATAGTTCTTCCTCCTGTTTTTATGCAAGATTTTATACTATATATATATATATATATATATATATATATATATATATATATATATATATATATATATATATATATATATATATATATATATATATATATATATATATATACATTATATATATATATGTATAAATATACATATATATATATATATATATATATATATATATATATATATATATATATATATATATATATATATATATATATATATATATATATATATATATATATATATATGAAAGATCGATTTTATTATTGAAACTATGCTTAAAATGTATTTTGATTGCTCATTGCTTCTCTTATAGTTTATTCATTTCCTTTCCTCACTGTGCTATTTTTCCCTTGTTGGAGCCCTTGGGCTTATATCATCCTGGTTTTCCAAGTAGGGTTATAGCTTGGCTAATAATAATAATAATATTAAGAAGAGCAAGAATAAAGAAAATAGTATAAGAATGGAAAAGGGAACACAAGTAAAAGCACTTTTTAACCAAAAAAAACATTTTCCACAATAATAACAAATAGAAAATAAATCCCATTGGAATACAACAGCAACATTGGTTCCTTTAGGATATTACCCAAATAAATTTCATACAACTGCAAGCAAAACCTCTTTTAGGAAGAGGAAATTGCTTCCTCCGTCCTTTGGTCGGTGCTCTGGGGAAAGCTAAAGAAATTCGGTAAGGATTGGCAGTTTTGCAGGGTTTAAGATCTGCAAATGTTTGCTGCCTGGAGAATGTATACATGCATGTACACACGTGGATATGTGTGTGTGTGTATATATATATATATATATATATATATATATATATATATATATATATATATATATATATATATATATATATATATATATATATATATATATATATATACATATATATATGTATATTTATATTCTAAATCCTCAGAATATAAGCTAGTTACAACTAAAGAGCTATGGAAAGGCTAATGATGGAAATAACACTAAGAGACAGAAAAATAGCATCATGGATTCGAGAGCAAACTAAAGTAGAGGATATTCTAACAATATGTAAGAAAATTAAATGGACATGGGGAGGACGTATAATGAGAATGACAGACAGTAGATGGACTTTAAGAATAACAGAATTGGTTCCTTGAGATTGTAAAAGAAGCAAGAGAAGATGATCGATTGACGAACTAAGAAAGTTTGCGGGTGTGGACTGACATAGAAAGATCATAAACTGAATCAAGTCGAAGAACATCTGTGAGGCTTTTGCTCTGTAGTGAACTAGTAACGGCTGATAATATATATATATATATATATATATATATATATATATATATATATATATGTGTGTGTGTGTGTGTGTGTGTGTGTGTGTGTGTGTGTATACAGGCATACATTTACTTTTCTCCATTTACTGTTTGGTGTCGACACGTGTTTCGGATCACTTTGAGACCCTTCTTCAGAACTACATTGAGTTTTGGAACTACGCTTTTTTATAAAAGTGGTGGTGGTGAAAATTTGATACAAAAAATGTTTGGAAATTCGGAAAACATTCAACACAAATTTATAAATGAAAACTAGATTCTTTGAAATATAAATACGAAAATTCAAGATACATTTTTAAATACATAAATGATTTTTCAAAACGCTCGGGAATTCCATCTCATGTTCAAAGCAGACCAAATTGTGATGCTTACACGCTTCCGTAGAAATTGATTTATAATTTTTTATTTTCATGAGGCCATATAGAGATATACTAAAACTGGCTTGTCAGTACTGAGTTATTCTAAAACAAATCAAGTTTTTACCATTAGTATTTACTTGTGAAATCAAGTTACCCAAAATTTAAGGAATGACAAATTAGTTATTTATTGGCATAGAATGCTTACAAAACTGCACAGAAAATGTATAATAATTAGATAAATATTTTGAAAACTATTGCCACATTCTTATCAGTTGCTAAGTTTATATGAGGCTGCCTGCAACGGTGAATGGCCTCCTAAGCCTCAGAACATCCATCTATCCATATTTAAGGCATAAAATTATATCTTCTGGTTCTGTCTCTTACAAGTTATCAAGTCACCTACAAAATTGTCATCACCAACCAGATTCATTAAAGGTTCAAAGGCCACTCATGAATGGCGAAGGAAAGGGACAATGACATTGCCCTATAGAGCAGGACAATGTCCTAGAGACTGACCACCCAAGCTAGGACCATGAAGGGCCAGGCAATGTCTTCTGATGACTCAGCTCATAGACCTATAGGCTTCCCGAAACCCCCATCCTTAGCTCACAAGGATAGTAATGTTGCAGCGACCAAAGGAACTAACGAATTTGACCGCGACTCGAACCCCAGTCTTGCGTTCACCAGTCAGGGACGTTACCACATCTGCCCACACAAAGATTGTCTTCATACTAAATAGAAAATGTAAATATTTCTAATAGTTTTATTAATATAAACAAAACTATATAAAGAGTAGAAATGATCAAATATTTCAATACAGAGCTTGAAGGATTTTTAATATAGTCTAAAATGTCGTCTGTATCTATGTAATTCAATCAGAGATTTGTAACAGGTTGAAATCAAGTTACTGTAATTGCAGAATGGTGTTGCTGTCGAACTGGGGAATTGATTTTAACTCATTTTGTGAACTGAGTAATTGAGTTTATTAATTTATTTGCTTATTTCCTCTTTTTACTCGTGGAAAAAGCATAGCCTTGTACTAGAGGGATTTTTATTATTTTGTCTAATTTAAAAATAAATGGGTTGACGCACATACATACATACATACATACATACATACATACATATATATATATATATATATATATATATATATATATATATATATATATATATATATATGACACTAAAAGACTTGAAAGATCCAGGGCTACATGGCTGAGGAATGGAGAACTATTGAATTAAAAGCTCAAGATAGAGACGACTGGCGAAATCTAACCAACGCCTTTTGTGGCAATAAGCGTAGGAAGAGCTGATTGATATATATATATATATATATATATATATATATATATATATATATATATATATATATATATATATATACAATATATATGTGAATGTATTTATGTACAATATACTTCAAAGATCACTTGAATGAAAAAGAATATGATTACTGTCCAGTTTCGTATAGTTTTTAGGAATGTCACATCGTCTAGTAAGGTGAGGAAGTAATAGAAGTTTTGCAATATATTTTGGAACAAATTCTCAAATATTTGGAAGTCATAGTGGTGGGGGGGGGGGTGAGTTTAATCGTGCTGAAGCCCCCTGGGTGGGAGGGTCCCATGGTCCAAAAAGAGATGGAAGTTGAGAGATTCCAAAACAATTATCTCAGAAACTTTCAAAATCCATTTGATCACTTCACTCAATAATGCAAGTCATTAATGAATATTGAGTATGGATAAATGGCTTCCTTATACGGAATTTAAATGACTTTCGTTGATTCATATAGAAGATTTAATACAACATATGATGAATTTCGTAAACAAGTAAGTGAGAAGCATAGTTTAATTAATTAATTTGTGTCACTGGTATTATTTAACTTGCATATATCATTGCTATTTATTAGGGGATATTGTTTTCTGGCAGTAATAATGAAAATATGATTAATAATGTAATTCCATTTATATTAGAGCAGGAGCCCGCAGGGGTTTGGGTAGCTGAAAAGCGAACCAATTTTCTTAGTTATAGTGATGTTGTATGTACATCACTGTTTATGAAAACTGAAGTCTGCCGGGGATCTGGTGGTGGGTGTGGCCCTCAGCGGCATGAAAGTGATATGGAAAAATTGACCTAGATCAGCTGGAAAGTGAACCACTTGATAATGGTGTTGAAATGTCCCTTATGCCTTCAGGAACTGGGAATGGGTATTGACAGACTTTTTGTGTGGTGGCGTGACCCTGACAGACTTACGTAACTGCCATGTCAAAATTGACCTAGATCAGCTGAAAAGCGAACCGAATGAAACTTGTTGTAAAATCATCAGTACCACCCCAGGTATAGTGAATGACCACTGACAGACAGTTTCTGTGGTGGGGTACCCCTAACAGACATGCCCAAATGACCAGACCCCATAAGTGACCTAGATCAGCTGAAAAGCAAACCAAATGAAACTTGTTGTAAAATTATCAGTACCACCCCAGGTATAGTGAATGACCACTGACAGACAGTTTCTGTGGTGGGGTACCCCTGACAGACATGCCCAAATGACCAGACCCCATAAGTGACCTAGATCAGCTGAAAAGCGAACCAAATGAAACTTCTAGTAAAATTATCAGTACCACTCCAGGTATAGTGAATGACCACTGACAGTTTCTGTGGTGGGGTACCCCTGACAGACATGTCTAAATGGCCAGACCCCATAATTAACTCCTTCAGGACCAAGATGTAATGATGCTTTGTAACACTGGTCACTACATCCAAGTCCAGAAGGGGTTAAGCTAGATTAGCTTGTAAGCGAAACAGATGAAATAGAATGAAACGAACATATAAAATTATCATGTATATTCATCACTGGCCAATGTTGAAGTGAACATTGTTTCCCATAGAACATCTATATCCCTGACAATGTAATACATAAAAAATATTGAAGAAGTAAATATAAGCAAAATTAAAATTATGTTTTCTGAAAGACACCAAAGTAAATAATGCCATCCTGATAATAAGTGCCTATCATCAAAAAGTTACAATGGATTAAGTGCATTTCCTTAAACATATATCTAATATCTAATATCTAATATCGTACATGCACAATAGAATTGATCAGACTGAATGAAAATATAATCCATAATAATTCCTTTCACATTATTGTAGATGCTGAGAAATAATAGTAAAAAAAGAGGGATAAATCCGGCTGGCCATATATATTACATCGTTAAATGTTTTGGAGTCCTCATTCCATGGCTCATCCTCACAATGGTTATAGTCGCTCAGTTCATCAAGGTTATCTGTTTCCATCACTGTTTCCTCTGATTGACAAAGAATTTCCTGATCTTTGTCACTGTCATTAGCAAATAAAGAATCAGGAACGGCTGGTCCGTCAAACCAGGTTGGCTGCAAGTCACCATCTACTGCCCAACCATAATCAATGGCGCATAATCCTTGATCAGGTGATTTTGTGTTAGCATGACTCCACAAAACTGTCACGTAGTGTTCCCTCAGTAGTTTTTTCTTAAGTGTCCGACGTGTTGGGGGCAGCAATGCGCAGTCAACCTTTTTGATATGAAGAAGTGGGTTTTCCTAAAAGGAATGTGGAATCATATGACAAAATATTTCAAAAGAGAATGTTCTTAAGTTAGATTAGATTGAAATAATTGAGTAATACACTCAGAATGCTTTTCGTGTCAAAATAAATGTGGGTTGTTAAGACCCTAGAGTGAGAGACAGAAAGAAATATCATAGAATGTGCATTGGAGGTTACGATATGAATACATTGTTACTCTCTTAAGTCAATTCAAGGGAGACATGTTACTTCCTGAAAACCCAACACACTTGATACATATATACCTTATCTACTGTGCCCGACATCTGCATAATTTTTCTATAACGTGCTTCATCTACATCACGTTCTTTGTTTTGGCCATAAATCTTGCAAACAAACTCGGATGCCACGTCTATGTCAACTTCACCGTCAACTTCACCCATGTTGGAGAACAACTGGAGAAAGCTTTCAGTTGGGTCCTTCTCAAGTATTTCCAGAGGTTTGACTTTGCCTTTCCTGAAGGGGAATATGAATCTTGTTGGTAACAACAGCATGACTACCTCTTCAAACTAAACTTAATTTTGTCATGATTCTAAATCTTTGCTGTACAATGAGTATGCCAACTCAATCTGTCAGTTAAAGGTGGAACAAAATCCTACCTGTAAGAGGCTGATGTGAAGTCACATCCAGTGAATGCGTGGTTACCCGGCAGTGCTTTTGGGAGTCCTGATTTTTGCTCCTCAAGGACCTCTACAATATTGGTGACATTAATGTATCGCCTGCTGTTTTCGCTGCCACAGTCCATGAAGACTTTTTGGAGGACCTCACATCTGGGTCTTGATTTCCAAGTATACCAATAAGTATAATGAGAACATCTGCATCGGATGCTCGTACAAGGACCTTGCTTCCTGAGGTATTTTCCAGGTGGAATGCTATAAGGGTATCTGCCTCCTCGTGGTTGGCCTGGAGGTGAGATGGGCTGGTCACTGAGGTCTCCTGGAAGGCATTTGGCGTATATTGGAAATATTCACCGCCATAAGAGGCATACAGTGTTTATATTGGAAATATTCACCGCCATAAGAGGCATACAGTGTTTTTCTATTTAGGATATTCCAATAGTGATTCCCCCCCCCATTCCTTTAGCAGAAATTTTCCAAGTTCGTTTTTGAACATTCCATTATTGAGAAGTTTTGCTCCTTTATGTCTCATTGTCTGGTTAGGTCCAGTGATTGTGTAAACAGAATCTTCTGCACCACGCAATTTTCTCTCACTGTCCTTGACTGAATTTTTGACGTACTTATCAAGGCAGACATGGATTTCATCCACTCCACCTGTGCATACTGTAGATAGGATGGTTCAGGCAATAGCTCCATACGATGTTCCAACATTCATAACTGACAAGACAGAATGAATAAGCAGGCCTCCATCATATATCCGAACACAAATACCTTGATGTACCTCTGTTGGGATTGGTGTGTCTTTCTGGAACTCTTCCAGCCTATTCAGTAATGTATGCTTCCTGCTCTTCAAGAGTGCTCCATCAGCATGTGCCAGGGAAAGAGGATATGACGTGATTGGGTACCTGAGAACGTGCCTGAGATTGAAGTTGTTATTTTCGGCCACAACAATGATGATTCTTATGAAAAAGTCCCTCAGACTTTCAACCCTCTTTGCAGTTTCTGTAGCAAGAGTCGTCCCTTTTTTCACCCTTATCCTTTTTACTGACTTCAGAAATCTTGCCGAGTCCTTGTGCCACTCTCTTTCGAATTGTTGTCTTGCTACCTGCCCCCTCTGCAATGTTCCGAGGAGATACTTCTCAGTTTCTTTTGTTGCCGCCCGCCCAGTTGCGTAGCATTGAACACAGCATCAGATGCCATCGATGTGGCCCTTCGGTCAATTGCCCCATTTTGAGGTCCTTGTAAGTTTGGTGTAAGGCCACCTAAGAGGCTTCTAAAAAACAGCTCCAGTTGCTTTGGTATATCCAGTGCACTTTCTTTCAAATTTTGCACTGTGGCTGGATCAGGTACTTTGAATTTTGGCAACTGCATGATCTGGGAACGAAGATGGAGGGCCGCCCATATAAGTTTTTCATTTTTCTTATGTTCCTTTGTGTTGTCATACAGATGTACTCGTGCCTGTTCTTCAGTGAGTGATGCGGCATGGATGAAATTTCCCCTTCTATTGTCAGCAAGCTTCACTCGGACTTGGTCACCAAATTTATCTTGAACTTTCCTTATCAGATTTTGTGTTGTGTATGCGTCAACATCTTGGGGATCACCTCCATTACTTGTGTATTCAGCTTTGTACTTATTCAACAACGATGTCACCATCAGAAACTTTTCATTTTGGATAATAATTTGTTCTGTGGTGAAACCACACAGTGATTTGAATACCCTTTTATGGATATCATGAGGTGTTGCACAACTTGTTTCTGCCACTTCTGTCTCATGCATGAAATGCCATCTGCACGACTTGTGGTATTTACCCTCTTTGGCAATAAGATCAATATTGCCCATGATCAAACTTTTGAAATGGTCATTTGTGGTTCTATGGGCCCACTCCAATAGTGTATCACAGCTAACTTTAGTTGCAATTAATGTATGCGGTTCCTCTTTTCCCCGTTTCTTTTTCCTCTCCTTCCCACAGAAGATACACTCTCTCTTTAAGATGCCATGTCTCTCAGTCTTTGGCAAGAGACTGCTTGACCTTGTATCTCTCTTTGATGAACCCAACTCATATTCCGTTCTCTTCACAGCAGTGTATCTTCGGTGGCAGGAGGGATGGTACATTTCACCACAAAAGTCAGAGCTCATAATCCTCATAGTGACTTCTTCATATTTGTCACTCATCAAGATGGAACGAATGGATGCTGCATTCTTCAAGGAGGGTCCTGTTCTCTCAATTCTCTTCAACTGTTTATCCTCTTCAGTTAACGTTTTGCAGATGAAACAGATGGAGGCCACTGCACCATTTTCATTACCCTAGAAAAAAAACTTCCACAAATAACAAACTTCTTAATACCATTAGTGCTTCATACAATAACAAATGTTTGTTCTTAAACGATCTGAAAACACCACTAAAACAATTAGAAGTTGAAATTTTCATTAGCTTCCCGTTTATTCTTGGTGATGTACATTTATTATCATCTCCAGTTTGAGATGATAACTTTCCAATAGATCTTCCACCTGGGAAGGAGATTTGTCTTGGTCCATTTCTCCATTTACTTTGAACATGAAACAAATTTAATGTTGTAAAGCACATTGAAAGATTGATTGTCAATCACTATACCTGGGGTGGTACGGATAATTTTACAACAAGATTCATTTGGTTCGCTTTTCAGCTGATCTAGGTTACTTATGGGGTCTGGTCATTTGGGCATGTCTGTCAGGGGTACCCCACCACAGAAACTGTCTGTCAGTGGTCGTTTACTATACCTGGAGTGGTACTGATAATTTTACAACAAGTTTCATTTGGTTCGCTTTTCAGCTGATCTAGGTCACTTATGGGGTCTGGTCATTTGGGCATGTCTGTCAGGGGTACCCCACCACAGAAACTGTCTGTCAGTGGTCATTCACTATACCTGGGGTGGTACTGATAATTTTACAACAAGTTTCATTCGGTTCGCTTTTCAGCTGATCTAGGTCAATTTTGACGTGGCAGTTACGTAAGTCTGTCAGGGTCACGCCACCATACAAAAAGTCTGTCAGTACCCATTCCCAGTTCCTGAAGGTATAAGGGACATTTCAACACCATTATCAAGTGGTTCACTTTCCAGCTGATCTAGGTCAATTTTTCCATATCACTTTCATGCCGCTGAGGGCCACACCCACCACCAGATCCCCGGCAGACTTCAGTTTTCATAAACAGTGATGTACATACAACATCACTATGACTAAGAAAATTGGTTCGCTTTTCAGCTACCCAAACCACTGCTGGCTCCCGGTCTATATATGGTTTGGTTTTATATATGTATATATATGTATGTATGTATGTATGTATGTATATATATATATATATATATATATATATATATATATATATATATATATATATATATATATATGTGTGTGTGTGTGTGTGTGTGTGTGTGTAATTTATATCAAACACAATAACTTAGAATTTGTTGTTGTTGAAGAAAGGTGTTTACTAGCCATACGAGAGAGAGAGAGAGAGAGAGAGAGAGAGAGAGAGAGAGAGAGAGAGAGAGAGAGAGAGAGAGAGAGAGAGAGAGAGCTTTCGTTTTGCTTCACTTGGAATCAGGTGGAATTAACCAGTTAGAAGGAATTATTTCGTTTAGTCTGGAAGTTTTCCTTTGGGATGGTCTCCTCTCTTCCCTGGATCCTACCATTGATTTATTTCTATATTGACGTCTAGATTAAGCCATAATGTTACATATATTTTCTGACAGTTTTGAAGAAACAAATAGAAAAAGATAATTTTAGAAGCCATGAAATTATGTCGAGAACAAATAGTTATGGATATAGATACATTCCAAGGAAAAATTAAAAAAAAAAATTAAAGTATACATAAAATTCCTTTTATAATTACATGTATAATTTTTTTTAATTACATGCATGATATATTTATATTTATAAACTTCCTTTTATAATTACATGTATAAGATTCCTTTTAGAATTACATATATAAAATTCATTTTATAAATACATGTATAAAATTCCTTTTATAATTACATATATAAAATTCCTAGATTATCTAGCATAAAAGTTTTATTTTTGTTAAATTCGGAACAATACAAGAATGAATACGCAGATAGTACTACAAGCATTGAAGGATCTGTCCCTTAATATTATCAACACCATACTTATTATTATTATTATTATTATTATTATTATTATGGTTTAGCAGCTAGAGTGGATATGAATGTGTTGCGGTGGTTTGGCCATGTTGAGAGAATGGAAAGTGTCTGTCTGCTAAAGAAGGCGATAGATGCAAGAGTTGATGGCTGATGTGCAATAGGAAGGTCAAGGTTTAGGTGGATGGATGGAGTGAAGAAAGCTCTGGGTGATAGGAGGATAGATGTAAGAGAGGCAAGAGAGCGTGCTAGAAATAGGAATGAATGGCGAGCGATTGTGACGCATTTCCGGTAGGCCCTGCTGCTTCCTCCGGTCGCCTTGCTGACCTCTGAGGTAGCAGCAGTAGGGGATTCAGCATATGAATCTTCATTTGTGGTGGATAACGGGGAGTGTTGGCTGTGGCACCCTAGCAGTACCAGCCAAACTCGCTGAATCCCTCGTCAGGCTGGGAGGAGCAGAGAAAGGAAAGGTCCCCTTTTGTTCATTTGTTTGATGTCGGCTACCCCCCAAAATCGGGGGAAGTGCCTTGGTAAATAGATAGATTATTATTA
>NC_090753.1:61135549-61136981 GCF_036898095.1 Palaemon carinicauda
AGAAAAATACAAGCACACACAATGCCAAAGCAGTCACTCCTTCAATTGCCTACCTAACTAACATGCTAAGGAATAAGAGAAAGTATTCAGTGGAAGAAAGAAAAACACTCTTTCCCTAACATACGATAGGCAGAGACGCAAAAAGGGGGGGAAAACCTTAACCTATAACTTAACCTAAATTTTTACAAACAAAGTACATTGTACTAAAGACATACTTATTTAACAATATAAAACTCATAACTCAAGTAGATTCCATTAATTGACGCACGAAAAATCATCCAAGGACGTCTCTATTTAGTTAAGTGTAGACACTAACACTAACTAAATAAGGGGTTGCTGTACCACCACATGAAGAAAATATACAAATGTTAATAACAATAAAGTGGGCTTACTCTTCTTCGCCACTAAAGGGCCTCCTCACGACTCCAAGGGCACAGTGTTCAGGCAGAGGCAGGTGACTAAAGGGCGTATATTACGCTCGCACTATGGGCCATCCACAGGAGCAAATGCTATGCTCTACTTCAACAAAAGATCTGTAGAAATCCTCGGTGAGGCACAAAGTCCAATCCTCCATCAACGGATCCCAAACAATCCAGCTTCGGACAAAGGGCACGAGCACACAGGGTCGCTCTTTAGTGACGCAACATCATGCGGGAGTGCTCAAGGAAGGACTCCTCCATCCAAAAGTACACTGCCGTAAACTGCCAAAAATATAGCACACTGGTCCTTCTATAGTGGAGCCGAGTACCGAACTGCCGTACAAATATCACAAGGCCCCCTCGAAAACTCCGGGAAAGGGGCAAAATATGACGTGGCACGGACGATGAAGCCAAACCACCATCACAAGCATGAAAAAAAAAGAAACAAACTTCATGGGCGGAGTACCAATATAAATTATTAACAACCGTTAATGAGAGGCAAAAGACCCATATCCAGCGTTCAGGGAGAAACTCAAAGGAAACTGGATTAAACAAGAAAAACTTACGTTAAAAAGGTCATCAAAACTGAATAAATTACGTTAATTTATAATACCTCCCCACCAAAAAAAAAAAAAATATTTTTTTTCTCAAAGGTCAAAATTAAAAGGAATTACAAAACTTAAATTACTTATTTCAAAATACTCGAATTAGTTACTTTAAATACTAGAATTAAGTCAAATAACTAATACAGAGCAAACAAGAGAAATTAAACTAAAACCTGGAAAGGAAAAAGTCATTAATACATAACCTATAGACCAAACTACAGCCTACTCCCTCCTCCTAAAAAGACCTAGATAAAACATCTGGTATAACATTATCCTTCCCTGCTACATGCCTAATTTGAAGGTCATATTCCTGCAAAAAGAGACTCCACCTAAGCAGCCTCATATTTTTGTCCTTAAACCGTTGGATAAATACTAGAGGATTATGGTCTGTGTATACCAAAATAGGAT
>NC_090753.1:61142481-61169981 GCF_036898095.1 Palaemon carinicauda
GAATAATAATATTTATTATCAATAATAATAATAATAATAATAATAATAATAATAATAATAATAATGGGAAAGAAAATTAAAACGCCAAACATCAGTAATTTTGACATTCAATATTTTTTTTTTTTAAATTTTTCAAGTCTGATAACTATCCTAATATTCTTATATATTTTTTTCTATTTATTATAAGTAGCATTCGTACATACCAGTATGGAAAAATGTATGTTCTACAATTTGGTCGTAAAACAACAACTAAACATTTTCATAAATCATAGAAATTTATTTACGTATTTTTAGCATTCGTCCAAGTATATGCAAAATCCTGTAATCAACAATAACATATATCAACGTAGCACCACAAATAAACAGATAACGCTAAAAGCAATGCTCATGAATATCGATTAATCTTCAAACCGATCTAGACAATAATTACCAGGTCATTGGGGAAAGATTTACTTCGGGTAAGTGTCAGCAATGAATTCCACAAACGGACCTGAGACAATTTCAAAGCTCAAGATTATTCCTTCCCCGGTCTCCTCCGTTAATCGTCTAATGTTATTCACAAACAAGGGACATTTAGTTTTTATCTCCCCTATATAATAAGAGCAAGTGTCTGGTTATATATATATATATATATATATATATATATATATAGTGTATGTATGTATGTATGTATGTACGTACGTATGTATGTGTGTGTATATATATATATATATATATATATATACATATATATATATATACATATATATATATATATATATATATATTTATATATATACAGTATATATAATGAATTTAGCACATTTAAACGTAATCAGTTGGAGTTGAGCTACCACAAACACGTTTACATAGAGGAGTAACATTGCCAATTCTCCAACAAGAGCTAAAAGCTCCTCTTCTTGCTAACTTGCGCAAAATAACAGATAACTTTGAAGCTAACAAATATGCAGTCTTTATAAAAAAAACAAAGGAAAAATACCATTTGGGTCTACACCTCCATAAGCATCAAGGTCCACCAACAGAGCTTTGATTGTGGATTGTGGAATAGAGAAATGGGGAACAGAGGGTTTGGAGAAGAGAAGATGGGGAAGGGGGGATTGGGAATAGAGGGACTGGGATGGAGGGACTGGGGAATAAAAAGACTGGGAATAGAGGGTTTGGGGAATAGAGAGATTGAGGAATAGAAGGACTTTGAATAGAGGTATTTGGGGAATAGAGGGATTGGGGAATAGAGGGATTTGGGAAATAGAGGAATTTGGAGAATAGCGGGATTTGGGGAATAGCGGAATTTGGAGGAATAGAAGACTGTGATGTAACTTGGGAGAATTTATGGATGATGCTGATAATGAAGAGGATGAAATATTTCGAAAAATAATAGTAGTAATTATTGTAATGATGATGATGATAAAAAAAATAATAATACAAAAAAATCAATACTGAATATCATGAAACTATAACCCTTCTCTAAATCTGGTCTAAAAATAGTCAATTGAACTGAAGGATTCTTGGGTAATAACCCTTCTCTAAATCTGGTCTAAAAATAGAGGCAATTGAATTGAAGGATTCTTAGGTGATAACCCTTCTCTAAATCTAGTCTAAAAATAGTCAATTGAACTGAAGGATTCTTGGGTAATAACCCTTCTCTAAATCTGGTCTAAAAATAGAGGCAATTGAATTGAAGGATTCTTAGGTGATAACCCTTCTCTAAATCTAGTCTAAAAATAGTCAATTGAACTGAAGGATTCTTGGGTAATAACCCTTCTCTAAATCTGGTCTAAAAATAGTCAATTGAACTGAAGGATTCTTGGGTAACAACCCTTCTCTAAATCTGGTCTAAAATGGAGGCAATTGAATTGAAGGATTCTTGGGTAATAACCCTTCTCTAAATCTGGTCTAAAAATAGTCAATTGAACTGAAGGATTCTTGGGTAACAACCCTTCTCTAAATCTGGTCTAAAATAGAGGCAATTGAATTGAAGGATTCTTAGGTAATAACCCTTCTCTAAATCTGGTCTAAAAATAGAGGCAATTGAACTGAAGGATTCTTGGGTAATAACCCTTCCCTAAATCCGGTCTAAAAATAGAGGCAATTGAATTGAAGGATTCTTGGATGATAACCCTTCTCTAAATCTAGTCTAAAAATAGTCAATTGAACTGAAGGATTCTTGGGTAACAACCCTTCTCTAAATCTGGTCTAAAATAGAGGCAATTGAATTGAAGGATTCTTGGGTAATAACCCTTCCCTAAATCCGGTCTAAAAATAGAGGCAATTGAATTGAAGGATTCTTAGGTGATAACCCTTCTCTAAATCTAGTCTAAAAATAGTCAATTGAACTGAAGGATTCTTGGGTAATAACCCTTCTCTAAATCTGGTCTAAAAATAGTCAATTGAACTGAAGGATTCTTGGGTAACAACCCTTCTCTAAATCTGGTCTAAAATAGAGGCAATTAAACTGAAGGATTCTTGGGTAATAACCCTTCTCTAAATCTGGTCTAAAAATAGTCAATTGAACTGAAGGATTCTTGGGTAACAACCCTTCTCTAAATCTGGTCTAAAATAGAGGCAATTGAATTGAAGGATTCTTAGGTAATAACCCTTCTCTAAATCTGGTCTAAAAATAGAGGCAATTGAACTGAAGGATTCTTGGGTAATAACCCTTCCCTAAATCCGGTCTAAAAATAGAGGCAATTGAAATGAAGGATTCTTGGATGATAACCCTTCTCTAAATCTAGTCTAAAAATAGTCAATTGAACTGAAGGATTCTTGGGTAACAACCCTTCTCTAAATCTGGTCTAAAATAGAGGCAATTGAATTGAGGGATTCTTGGGTAACGACCCTTCTCTAAATCTGGTCTAAAATAGAGGCAATTGAATTGAAGGATTCTTGGGTAATAACCCTTCCCTAAATCCGGTCTAAAAATAGAGGCAATTGAATTGAAGGATTCTTAGGTGATAACCCTTCTCTAAATCTAGTCTAAAAATAGTCAATTGAACTGAAGGATTCTTGGGTAATAACCCTTCTCTAAATCTGGTCTAAAAATAGTCAATTGAACTGAAGGATTCTTGGGTAACAACCCTTCTCTAAATCTGGTCTAAAATAGAGGCAAATGAATTGAAGGATTCTTGGGTAATAACCCTTCTCTAAATCTGGTCTAAAAATAGTAAATTGAACTGAAGGATTCTTGGGTAACAACCCTTCTCTAATATGGTCTAAAATAGAATAAAATGAACTGAAGGATTCTTGGGTAATAACCCTTCCCTAAATCTGGTCTAAAAATAGTCAATTGAACTAAAGGATTCTTGGGTAACAACCCTTCTCTAAATCTGGTCTAAAATAGAGGCAATTGAATTGAAGGATTCTTGGGTAATAACCCTTCTCTAAATCTGGTCTAAAAATAGTCAATTGAACTGAAGGATTCTTGGGTAACAACCCTTCTCTAATATGGTCTAAAATAGAATAAAATGAACTGAAGGATTCTTGGGTAATAACCCTTCTCTAAATCTGGTCTAAAAATAGTCAATTGAACTGAAGGATTCTTGGGTAACAACCCTTCTCTAATATGGTCTAAAATAGAATAAAATGAACTGAAGGATTCTTGGGTAATAACCCTTCTCTAAATCCGGTCTAAAAATAGAGGCAATTGAATTGAAGGATTCTTGGGTGATAACCCTTCTCTAAATCTAGTCTAAAAATAGTCAATTGAACTGAAGGATTCTTGGGTAATAACCCTTCTCTAAATCTGGTCTAAAAATAGTCAATTGAACTGAAGGATTCTTGGGTAACAACCCTTCTCTAAATCTGGTCTAAAATAGAGGCAATTGAATTGAAGGATTCTTGGGTAATAACCCTTCTCTAAATCTGGTCTAAAAATAGTCAATTGAACTGAAGGATTCTTGGGTAACAACCCTTCTCTAATATGGTCTAAAATAGAATAAAATGAACTGAAGGATTCTTGGGTAATAACCCTTCTCTAAATCTGGTCTAAAAATAGTCAATTGAACTGAAGGATTCTTGGGTAACAACCCTTCTCTAATATGGTCTAAAATAGAATAAAATGAACTGAAGGATTCTTGGGTAATAACCCTTCTCTAAATCTGGTCTAAAAATAGTCAATTGAACTGAAGGATTCTTGGGTAACAACCCTTCTCTAATATGGTCTAAAATAGAATAAAATGAACTGAAGGATTCTTGGGTAATAACCCTTCTCTAAATCTGGTCTAAAAATAGTCAATTGAACTGAAGGATTCTTGGGTAACAACCCTTCTCTAATATGGTCTAAAATAGAATAAAATGAACTGAAGGATTCTTGGGTATCAACCCTTCTCTAAATCTGGTCTAAAAATAGTCAACTGAACTGAAGGATTCTTGGGTAACAACCCTTCTCTAATCTTGTCTAAAATAGAATAAAATGAACTGAAAGATTCTTGGGTAATAACCCTTCTCTAAATCTGGTCTAAAAATAGAGGCAATTGAACTGAAGGATTCTTGGGTAATAACCCTTCCCTAAATCCGGTCTAAAAATAGTCAATTGAACTGAAGGATTCTTGGGTAACAACCCTTCTCTAAATCTGGTCTAAAATAGAGGCAATTGAATTGAGGGATTCTTGGGTAACGACCCTTCTCTAAATCTGGTCTAAAAATAGTCAATTGAACTGAAGGATTCTTGGGTAACAACCCTTCTCTAATATGGTCTAAAATAGAATAAAATGAACTGAAGGATTCTTGGGTAATAACCCTTCTCTAAATCTGGTCTAAAAATAGTCAACTGAACTGAAGGATTCTTGGGTAATAACCCTTCTCTAAATCTGGTCTAAAAATAGAGGCAATTGAACTGAAGGATTCTTGGGTAATAACCCTTCCCCAAATCCGGTCTAAAAATAGAGGCAATTGAATTGAAGGATTCTTGGGTGATAACCCTTCTCTAAATCTAGTCTAAAAATAGTCAACTGAACTGAAGGATTCTTGGGTAACAACCCTTCTCTAAATCTGGTCTAAAATAGAGGCAATTGAATTGAGGGATTCTTGGGTAACGACCCTTCTCTAAATCTGGTCTAAAATAGAGGCAATTGAATTGAAAGATTTTTTGGGTAATAACCCTTCTCTAAATCTGGTCTAAAAATAGTCAATTGAACTGAAGGATTCTTGGGTAACAACCCTTCTCTAATATGGTCTAAAATAGAATAAAATGAACTGAAGGATTCTCGGGTAATAACCCTTCTCTAAATCTGGTCTAAAAATAGTCAATTGAACTGAAGGATTCTTGGGTAACAACCCTTCTCTAAATCTGGTCTAAAATAGAGGCAATTGAATTGAAGGATTCTTGGGTAATAACCCTTCTCTAAATCTGGTCTAAAAATAGTCAATTGAACTGAAGGATTCTTGGGTAACAACCCTTCTCTAATATGGTCTAAAATAGAATAAAATGAACTGAAGGATTCTTGGGTAATAACCCTTCTCTAAATCTGGTCTAAAAATAGTCAATTGAACTGAAGGATTCTTGGGTAACAACCCTTCTCTAATATGGTCTAAAATAGAATAAAATGAACTGAAGGATTCTTGGGTAATAACCCTTCTCTAAATCTGGTCTAAAAATAGTCAATTGAACTGAAGGATTCTTGGGTAACAACCCTTCTCTAATATGGTCTAAAATAGAATAAAATGAACTGAAGGATTCTTGGGTAATAACCCTTCTCTAAATCTGGTCTAAAAATAGTCAATTGAACTGAAGGATTCTTGGGTAACAACCCTTCTCTAATATGGTCTAAAATAGAATAAAATGAACTGAAGGATTCTTGGGTAATAACCTTTCTCTAAATCTGGTCTAAAATAGAGGCAATTGAATTGAAGGATTCTTAGGTAATAACCCTTCTCTAAATCTGGTCTAAAAATAGTCAACTGAACTGAAGGATTCTTGGGTAACAACCCTTCTCTAATCTTGTCTAAAATAGAATAAAATGAACTGAAAGATTCTTGGGTAATAACCCTTCTCTAAATCTGGTCTAAAAAACAGAGGCAATTGAACTGAAGGATTCTTGGGTAATAACCCTTCTCTAAATCTGGTCTAAAAATAGAGGCAATTGAACTGAAGGATTCTTGGGTAATAACCCTTCTCTAAATCTGGTCTAAGAATAGAATCAATTGGACTGAAAGAATCTTGTAAATAACCCTTCTCAAAATCTGGTCTAAATATAGAATCAAATAAACTGAAGGATTCTTGGGTAACAACACTTCTCTAAATCTGGTCTAAATATAGAGGCAACTGAACTGAAGGTTTCTCTCTATATACCTCAAGAAGCACTGAATTATTCAGCAAGGTTTTCCCTTCGACGATTGTCGGCCGAAGTCCCTTCATTATTGATGGCTTTCTCTTTGGGAAGTTATGACAAGATTAGCTCAACCCTTTAAAGGTGAATATTAAAGAGAGAGAGAGAGAGAGAGAGAGAGAGAGAGAGAGAGAGAGAGGAGAGAGAGAGAGAGAGAGAGAGAGAGAGTAATATATAAACTCTTTATAATCAATTCATATACTGTCCATAACATTTATAAACATGCTATTTTTTCACCAAAAACCTTCTTCCCTTTATAGCGGATAGCATTCTTAAAAATTTAAACTTGAACCGCTGATTACAGGGCCCGGAAAAATCCAATTCCTTGACAAGAGATGAACTAAATGGATAAAAAGCCTCGCATTTATTTTGCCTGTAAATAAAATAAATAAATAATTAACATTAATAAAACTAAATCTAAAAATATTTTACTTGATTCACTATCGAAAAATCTATATTACATTAAAAGATTTTTTTTTTAAATCAACTTACTTGACAAGAGATGAACTAAATGGATAAAAAGCCTGGCATTTATTTTGCCAGTAAATAAAAAAAATGAATAAATAAAATATATGAAACTATGTCTAAAATATTTTTATTAATTAACTATCGAAAAATTTATATTACATTAATAGATCTTTTTTAAAATCAACTTCCTTGACAAGAGATGAACTAAATGAATACAAACCTCTAATTTATTTTGTCTTTAAGAAAGACAAGTATATAAATGACAAATAAACAAAATAAATCTGACAATATTTTCCTTGATTCACTAAAGGTTAAAAAAGCCTCGCATCTATTTTGCCCGTAAAGAAAATAAATAACTGAATAACATAAATAAAACTAAATCTATGAATATTTTACTTGATTCACTAACTGGAGAGATATGCAGTTAAATAAATCAAACTCAGCCAATGTATAAAAGTTAAACCATATTCTTAATTCCATTAAATCTAAAACACCGAAATATCTCCTCAGGACAAAACTCCAAGAAAATGAAGATAAAAAAGTTATTACAGAATAAAAATACAAAGCGAAAAGTGACTCTCTCCTCCTCTTTGTCAGGAAGCTTTTAAAGTAAATGGACCTGAGGTAACCCATTATTAGCTAACAAGGATGATGAGGTTTCAGCCACAAAAGGAACTAACGAGTTTGAGCGGGACTCGAACACCAGTCTGGCGATCACCAGTCAAGGATGTTACCACATAGGCCACCACAACCCTCCTTAATAACTAAAAGACAATAATAATAATAATAATAATAACTTTAACTTGAAACAGGACGCGCTTTGGAAATTATCAATGACAAAAACGAAAAAAAAAATCTTAATAAACTCAGTTCTGCAAAATGCAGACACCAAAATCCGACCATTGTTTGTGAAGTTGTATGAAATGTATCACAAGGAATTACAACAGAAAAACAATGTATGAATACGGGTTCACGAGCTCAGAAATGTATGATACGTAGTTATACATTCCCAGGAAAGAGTGGATCATTCATTTCAGTCAGCACCAAGTTATTTACATGTAGATGAAATTGTGAATTTTCAATGGTCTTTACATTCGTCAAATTAATTAGATCTATGCAAATTTGAGGAAATATATTTCGAACTGCCGATGGAGGTTGTTTACCCGAATGTAATGCCTGTCAGGAAATCAATATTTTTTCCCGATGCAATGATACTTTAAATGTTCTTACTTACATGAACAATTCATCATATCTCTCTCTCTCTCTCTCTCTCTCTCTCTCTCTCTCTCTCTCTCTCTCTCTCTCTCTCTCTCTCTCTCTCAAATTTACTTTCACAAACTCTCTGTTTCAAATTTACTTTCACAAAATTTAAGTATGAAATAACGTTTGATTCCAACCGTTCCCGCAAATTTCTGATATAATATAGGCTATTAATTGCCATTAGTAAAATTTAAGAATGAAATTGAGTTTGGTTCCAACCATTCCTACAAATGTCTGAGATAATATAGGCTAATTAGTCGACTTCCATGAAATGTAGGTATGAAATTACGATTCGTTCTAACCGTTCCACAAACTTCTGAGATAATACAGGATGATTAATTGACTTCCATGAAATGTGGGTATGAAATTATGATTGGTTTTAACTGTTCCCACAAATTTCAGATATATGTAAGCTAATTAATTGACTTTCATGATATTTAAGTATGTAATTACCCTTGATTCCAGGTGATTTCCAATAATTTTTGAGATCATATAATTAATTACCTTTCACTAAACTTCATAAAATACTATTTATCAACAAGTCAAAAGGGTTTATTTGTATTAATTGTATGTTTCTTTACTCCCTAGAGATAAAGTGTATTCAAATAATAGCGACACTTATTCCTGTCCTCATTTGTTTATTAAAAAAAAAAAAACTAATAAAAATGATATTCATTCCACGTTCACTTGATAGTTTTATCTTTCGCTTTGAAACTTGTTTATTGTTGGTGTTTTGTAGATAAAAGCTGAGCCAACGATTTCTAGTTTAAGCGCAGAGAGAGAGAGAGAGAGAGGAGAGAGAGAGAGAGAGAGAGAGAGAGAGAGAGAGAGAGAGAGAGAGAGAGAGAGCATACTCATTTCGTTGTTCAGTAGTTCTACGCAAGAATTTATTTCTCTCTCTCTCTCTCTCTCTCTCTCTCTCTCTCTCTCTCTCTCTCTCTCTCTCTCTCTCTCTCTCTCTCTCTCTCTCTCAACACGACGCAACATCAAATACTCGAACGAACACAATATGCAAAAAGCTTACAAAAGTGACGTCACTACCAACTGCTGCTTACGTCACAAGAATTCGCAACATATATCTGCACAGGGAAATATTCAAGTCAACGTGCCAATTAACAGCACTATATTAAGAACCACGACAACTGAGAAAATGCATCGCTCTGTGGACATAATTAGCATAATTAACATGTTTACACGGTTGCATAAATATTAAAACTGACGTGGCAGTTGCAGAAAGGTTAATGATCTGAACTAAGTCTCTTTGAAATCCATATAGTACGTGGGATGATGTTTCATATATCATGAGAGAGAGAGAGAGAGAGGAATATCTGTCCAGCTTTAGATGTTTTTTATATACATGTATAAGCAAGATTATTTACGATGGAATTTTATAAGCATAAAGGAATTGTAGGTCACTTTATGAAGATGTATTGACCTTTGACCTGTGCCTTAAAGTCACTCCCACCTTAGCTCCATCCACAAATGCGCCCACGATATATTTCTTTGATATTTCGTTCTACAAATGTATGTATAAATGTAAATATCTAAACTATATAAAAAGTTTAAGGAATTACTTATAGCAGAACCTACACTGAGAACAATGCAATGGCTCTTTTTCTTCAGTCCATATATGCAAAGCGTATGTATACACATGAAAATTAGAATGGGCACTCGGTGGAGTGCATACCTTCACCAACGCTACATAACAAGATAGGATATTGAAATAATGCACATTCTGGCACTAGTTTCATGCAAATCGGATAAAAATTGAGTCCCCCCCAAAAAAAAGAGGAAAAAAATTTACCTTTTTGAGATATTAGCCTTAACCATTAATTTAATCACTCACAAAATCTAATAAAATTATCTTTGAACCATGGCCAATTATCCCACCAAATTTCCTATTTTGCCACTATTATTATTATTATTATTATTATTTGCTAAGCTACAACCCTAGCTGGAAAAGCAGTATGCTATAAGCCCAGGGGCCCCAACAGGGAAAATAGCCCAGTAAGGAAAGGAAAAAAGGAAAAATAAAATATTTTAAGAAGAGTAACATTAAAATAAATATTTCCTATATAAACTATGAAAACTTTAACAAAACAAGAAGAAGAGAAATAAGATAGAATAGTGTGCCCGAGTGTCACCTTCAAGCAAGAGAACTCTAACCCAAGACAGTGGAAGACCATGGTACAGAGGCTATGGCACTACCCAAGACTAGAGAACAATGGTTTGATTTTGGAGTGTCCTTCTCCTAGAAGAGCTGCTTACCATAGCTAAAGAGTCTCTTCTACCCTTACTAAGAGGAAAGTAGCCACAGAACAAATACAGTGCAGTAGTTAACCCCTTGAGCGAAGAAGAATTGTTTAGTAACCTCAGTGTTGTCAGGTGTGTGAGGACAGAGGAGAATCTGTTAAGAATAGGCCAGACTATTCGGTGTATGTGTAGGAAAAGAGAAAGAACCGTAACCAAAGAGAAGGATCCAACGTAGTACTGTCTGGCCAGTCAAAGGACCCCATAACTCTCTGGCGGTAGTGTTTCAAAAACTTTTTGACCTTGATCATGTTGCATATCACAAGATAAGCAATTGAATTATGTACATTTTGACACTTGCTTCATGCAAATCGGATTAAAGAAAAAAAATTTTTTTTTACCTTAATGAGATATTAACGTTCACCATTAACCCACTCACAAATTTAATAAAATCATCCTTGAACCAAGGCCAATTATCCCACCAAATTTCATATTTTCCCACTATATAGCAAAAAGACCTTTTTGACCTTTCTGTGACCTTTACCTTGATCACGTTGCATATCATAAGGAATTGAATTATGTACATTTTGACACTTGCTTCATGCAAATCGGATAAAAATGGATCACGATTTAGCAAAAAGACGCTTTTGCCCTTGACCTTTGACCCAATCACTCTCAAATCACATGATAGGCAATTATATTATGCATATTTTGGTACTAGTTTCATGAAAATCGGATAAAAATTGACCACAATATAACAAAAAGACGTTTTTGACCTTTTTGCTACCTTGACCTTTGACCCAATCCCTCCCAAAAACTAATTAGATTGTCCTTGGATCATGGCCAGACGGGAGAGCCAAGGCGGACATCGTCCTGTCATCTGTATCTGAGGACATGTTTAACCAGATCTACTGGATCGACACACGGTAAGGTCGTGTGGACTACGACGACCTGCGAAAGAAACTCATCGCTACATACTCTCTCTCTCTCTCCATTCCCCTGAGTGCCCGACGAGTCCTGGACCTGATAAACCAAACTCTGAGGGACCACTCGCCCGTGGACGCCTGGGACGAACTGGTGAGCCTCCTGATGCTCCCGGAAGTCAACGCAGATGGACGATGGAAAGAGATCAGCTTATTCAGGCAGATCTTCGAGCATCGCCTACCTCAGGATGTTAAGAGCCCAACTCACCGACGCGGATGCGCTTCCAATTGAGGACCTGGTACTCAAGGCCCAGAAACTGCATGAGGCCTCTTGGGCCTCTAGGCATGCCGCATTGCCGACATTTGTCCACATGGTCGAGGGAGAGAATGATTTCGGTTCGCCGAATTAGAGTTTTGTATGTATCTTTTCTTAACCGTACTTACTACGACCTGCTTGCATATAACAATGAATGTAGATTTTTCATGTATACAGTATGCCATTTCATGTATTTGATGCTCCACAGTTTGTATGTAATCTTGCGTAAGAAACACAAATGCCCGGTCAGATTTGACCTTTGCGTGACAAAGGTCGTTCGCCCCAACTCAGGCACTTCCTTTCCGTTCGCACACCTGTATATACAGTAAACAGAATGTCCCGAATAATAAACAAGTCCGTTCTCAGCTCCTTCTCATTACATGCCTTCACAACTGGTGAACTCCCGGATTGGACGGTAACTTTGCAGTTTTGGCTACGGCATTAACGTACTCATTACAGCTACGTTACCTTCAATAAACTTTTAACAGAACCTTACGACGCCTTAGGTTTTCTTAAAGTTCCTATCCCGGGTTACCATAGACAAACGCCACAAACGGATTCAACATGGCGCAAAAATCTTGCATTCTGTCATTTTCGCGAGTGGTTTGTCCCAGCCATTTTCATATCTACGATCACATGGAAACCTGACACCATTAACGGATTAAATACGGCGCATATCGCATTTTGGTGTAAGACAGCACAATGAGCACTGAGATACAGAGTTCATCCGATCACGACCCAACACTACGTCCGCGACACAAACGCTACTAGACACCGCTAGGACACAATCGTCGCCCAGCCCGAGCGTGAAGATGCTGACATTCTTAAGGAGGAACACATCATCATGGTTCCTTCAGGCAGATGTTCTCTTCAGGGTGGCATGAATGACGGAAGTAGGAGCCAAGGCCGACATCGTCCTGTCATCTGTATCAAAAGAAGTTTTGACCGGATCTCCTCCTGGCTGGACTCACTGTCAGGTCGGGTGGACGACGACGACCTGCGAAAGAATCTCAACGCTACATTCTCTCTCCATTCCCCTGAGGGCCCAGCAAGTCCTGAACATGATAAACCAACATCTAGGGGATCACTTGCCCATGGACGTCTGGGACGAACTGGTGGGCCTCCTGATGCTACCGGAAGTCAACGCAGATGGATGATGGAAAGAGATTGCCTTATCCAGGCAGATCTTCCTGCATTGCCTACCTCAGGATGTCAGAGCCCAACTTGCCTACGCAGACACATTTCCAATAGAGGACCTGGTACTCAAGGCCCAGAAACTGCACGAGGCCTCTTGGGCCTCTAGGCATGCCGCATTGACAACATTTGTCCACATGGTCGAGGGGAAAAAACGACGATGCAGACTGGTTGGACAAAATGGACGGGCGAGAGGTTAACGCAGTGCATCGGAGAAGACCACGGCCCCGGCAGACGAAGAAAGCTAACCCATCCTGGTGTTATTTTCACTAGACCTTCAGAAAAGAAGCCAAGAAGTGCAGGCCCCCTTGCACGTCCCCAAAAAACTAGGACGGCAACCACCCACAACATCGACCCTGGCCGCTAACACCACAGGACCCCAACAGGTGGAGTTCTACCTCCGTGATGCTATGTCAGGTCGGATGATGATGGTCGACACCGGCGCCCTGCAATCAACATTACTGCCGACGAAGGAGGACCACAATAACCCCACCGATGCTACCACGAGGTTGGTGGCCGCCAAAGATAGCCCCATCCGCTTCTACGGGACCAGGACATTGGAGATCTACATCATGGAACGTTCCTATACCTGACCCTTCGTCATCGCCAAAGTCAATCACCCTCTACTGAGAGCGGATTTACTGGCCCACCACGGACAGCTGGTGGACGTCGCCCCGAGGCGCCTCCTAGACACCCGAGTTTCCCGATGTATTTAAGCCGGAACTCCGCCAGTCAGCTGATTTACCAGCCAAACACAGCGTATAACACCACATTTCAACTATGGGACCCGCCAAGCATGCCAAGTTTCACTGATCACTGCACCAGAAGAGTTCGCCGGCATGGAGCAAAGTGGGATCTACAAGGCGGCGGCAAGCCCATGGGCCTCCCCCCTCAACATGGTAAAGAAACACGACAGCACCTGAAGACCTTGTGGGGACTATCGCCGCCTCAACCTAATCACAACACCCGATCATCTCCCAGGGCCGAACATGCAGGACCTCACCAGCGCCCTGCATGGGGAGATGTTTACGAAGAGGTACTTCCTCAAGTTGTACTTCCAGGTCCCCGTCCACCCGGACGACATCCGAAACACGGCCATCATCACGCTCTTCGGGACTTACACAATCAATTTCTCCACCTCCGGCCTCAGAAATGCGGGGCCACCTTCCAGCCCCAGATGGACAGCATCCTAGGCGATATACTATTTTGCTTCTGCTAAACAGACAACAACCTGATATTTTCTAGATGGCGGGAAGAGCACAAGGACCACATCGAGGCGGTCCTAAAATACCTGAAGGAGAACGGGTTGGTTGTCCGCTCCGACAAATGCACGTTCAGCGCAGAAAGGGTGGATTTCCTGGGACGCGAGGTTTCCTCAACGGGAGTACGCCCCATGACCTCCAACGCAGAAGCAATAAGGACCTTTACCACGCCTACGACAATCAAGGCCCTGCAAGAATTCATTGGCATGGTCCATTATTATCGGCATTTCATTCCAGACATCGCTCGCATCGTGTACCCGCTGAACGACATCCTGAAGGGAAACGCAAAGAAGATGAAGTGGGAAACGCCACAGCCACGCTAGTCTATCTGTAACTAGGGGCCCCCCTCAGACTCCCCACCAACGCCAGCATCGTCGCCTGCTGGCCAATGTTGGAACAGATTGTGAACGGATCGCTCCAACCGCTGGGGTTTTTAACCTCAAACTCAAGCTACCTGAAACACGTTACAGTATGCACGACCAGGAATTACTGTCTGTCTACCAGGCTGTTCAGCATTTCCGGTACCTCTTGGAAGGGATCTCCTTCACCATCCAAACAGACCACCAACCACTGGTCCACGCCTTCACGAAGGTGGGCGACGCGTGGTCGGTGAGACAACGATGGTACCTGGGCGGCATCACTGAGTTCGGGTGTACCATACACTACCTTCCAGGCAAGAAGAACCCTGTGGCTGACGCTCTGTCACAGGTAGAAATCAACTCCATCCACTTGGGGGTGGACTACGTGGACCTCGCCCAAGAACAAGCCGCCGACACAAAGACAGTAGCGTACCGCACAACGGCCACTTCGCTGAAATTCGAAGACATCTCACTGGACCCAATGGGCAGATCACTCCTCTGCAATACCAGAACCAGTCGCCTCCCAGCAAAATCACGCGTTGGAGATCATCCACGGACTATTGCATCCCTCAGAACAAACAACGGCACAGCTGATGACTAGAAAATTCGTCTGGTACGGCATCAAAATGGATTCATGCGAATGAGCCACGACGTGCATGGCGTGCCAGACCAGCAAGATCAGTCGTCACACAGAATAAGGCGTCGGGGACTTCCGTCAACCGAGGTGCAGCTTCAAGCATACACATGTCGACATTGTGGGTCCCCTCCCACAGTCAGGAGATGCCAGGTACCTCCTTACAATTAGAGACCAATCCACCAGGTAGCTAGAAGCCAGCCCCACTACGGAAGCCACAACTAGCACTTGCGCAGAAGCCATCCTGTCAAGTTGGATCAGCCGTTTCGGAGTACTGTACTCGACGACATCACGACTGACCGTGGGGTAGCATTCCTGTTCTAGCTGTGGGCCTCCCTGGCTCGCCTACTAGGAACATCCCTTCATATCACGACAACGTCAAACCCCCCTGCTAACGGCATAGTAAAGAAGGTCCACTGTTCACCGAAAGCTTCCCTTATGGCCTGCACCAATGAAAATTGGAAATCACAACTACCGTGGGTCCTCCTCAGCCTCTGAACCACCCCCAGAGCAAACGGCAAGGTTTCCCCGGCAGAGAAAGTGTAAGACGAGACACTGGCCATACAACAAACAACACCAACCAGGACACGCCGCTCGCAAGGCTTCGTGAGATCGCTGGGAAATTCACACCGTGTCTGAGAACCTTCACCGACAGGACTAAGCGTTTAAAACCAAAGGACCTGGACACCTGCAGTTACGTCTTCATCAGAAATGATGCGCATCGACATATGATGTGGCCATACCGGGGTCCATATTGTGTTGTGAAGACCGCCCCCAAGGCATACTGCCTCATGATCCACGGCCAAGAAGATTGGGTCAAGGTCGACAGGCTGAAACTAGCATTCCTGACAGTGGACAACAATGGCGCGAATACCGAAAAGGGGCATTCCCCAGTGCCACTCCAAAACAAGCCTCCTCCCACTCAGTGCAACCAGCCCCGGCGACAGACAGTCGAACTTCCCGGGCAGCCTGTCCGGGAAGGCATCCTGTTGGACGACACATCAGAGGTGTCAGCCTCCGAAAAGGCCCCCGTCCGCAGATATCAAGAGCCTGGGGGTGCCTTCGCCCTCCTCAAAGATACCAGGATTGAAAATGTCACATTATCAACAATAATTATTGTAAAATAATCCTTGTCTGGAGGGGGGTTAGTACTTGTAGAGACATCATTCTTTCAGATTTAGGTTCGCTGAATCAGAGTTTTGTACTTATCATCATTTCTTAACCGTACTTGCTACGGCCTGCCTGTATATGCCAATGAATGTAGATATTTCTGGCCTTTCAGCTGATGTATATATTATGCCATTTCATGTATTTCATGCTCCACAGTTTGTATGTAACCTTGTGTAAGAAACATAAATACCCCATCAGATTTGACCTTTGCGTGACGAATGTTGTTTGCGCCCCGAACCGGGCACTTCCTTTCCGTCGGCACACTGCATATAAAGAGAATGTCCCGAATAATAAACAAGTCAGTTCTCAGCTGCTTCTCATTACATGCCCTCACATTGATAAAACAGTACTATACTGTAAAATTCTTTTAATGATCAATTTTGAATTTCAGTAGGCTATCAAAACAGGTCTTGAATACTTTACTGTGTCTTTTATGCCACAAATGTGTATTTTATTTTTAAGAGACACTTGCAGGATATTTAGTTCTCATTTCTATGGATTCCAGCAGTCAGTATCAACTTTGTGTAAGATTGCTTAGGCTAAACATGGCTAGGCCACAATTTTGGAGTAACCTAACTTAGGCTATTTGCCTGCTTCTGTAGTTTAGCAAAATGAGCCACCACCTTGTATCTATTCAGGCATATTTGGAAAGGTATTTTTGGGTTATGCTGTTATATGATTACACAAAGTTTATTTAGTTTTTAGTACAATCTTGCAAATTGCCCATAATTGCATTCGGAGTTGAAATTTTATTTCTGAATGGTTTCCAGTAAAATTTATTGAATTTACCATCTATTTTCAGTTGAAACACTTGACCCCTAAAACTGCCACGTATGAGTAAAAACAAAGGAGTACAGCATTCGGATACCACTTTGGGTAGGGAAAAAAAAAAAACAAGTGGTAATTAGAAATACAAGGTTGCACTTTGACTTATCCTTCTCTAATGTTACCTAACCTAGAAAACCATGTCCTACCTAACCTGTGACTAGATACCCCTTGTTGAAAACAAATCTTGAGTGCAATTAATCAAGCATATGAATCATTCTGAAGGGATGCTTACAATGGCTCAGTGAAGGAATTTTAAGGTTTTAAAATTATGCATGTGGTGGTTCCATAACTACTTTCATGGGAACCTCTTTGGAAAAAGCAAAGGAGGAAGAAACATCTACATAGCACTTTCTCGAAGGGAACCAAACTTTAACTCAACTAAAAAAAGCCTATTGCAAGAATAACATCATCCTACTGATGAACTACATATATGTCATAGGATATGTATACAGTCAGCATTCAATATTTGCTGGTTCTACCACTGTGGAATTGGCCGTCATTCGCAATACTGTACATTACAGAGAACCACATAACATACTTAATTAGAAATACCACATATTGGGCAGTTTTCAAACCAACCACGTTCCTTTGCACCTGGCATGCCTCGCGACGCTTTTCTCTCCACACAACAAAACACACCCTTACTCGCTAACTCGGCCTCAGTCTCGCATCGTCTCTCCGCGCATGTGCATCCCCCACTTTTAGTGCAAAATCCAGTTGTGATGTGAAAAGAAGCGATGTCAAAAACCTGTACTTATTCAGTGTGTTTATACTGATTTTAGTATAAAGTGTGATTCGTACATTACACTAACCAACACACCAGTAGACGGCTGCGTAGAACCTTGTACGTAAATGGTTGGTGGTGTTATACCAATACTTTTTCTTTTAATTCTTATTGTGGTAGTGTATTCATTGTGTATTAGCATCAGTGTTATATTAACTGATGCATAATACTGTATACAAAATGACGTACTTTACAGTAGTAATGTAGATATAAGTTATGAGAACGGTGAATTGGAACAGTGCACTTCCTTCCGAAAACAGTGAAAACTTACGAGTGTTATCTTGGATAACTACTGTTTGCTATAATGTAGTGATAGTACTGTACATATGTTAAAGTAATATATATTACAGTATCAGCAAGCGTTATTTGATAGGAACAACTGTGTTTTCTTGTTACATTATTTGCGTAAAAGTGCGTGTAACGTAGTCTTATCGTTTACCTAGGCAATGGACAAAGAGTTGACCCACCCTAGATCAGCAAGTATTCACGGATTCTTGCTTTTCGCACCTATCTCCGTTAACTAATCCCCGCAAATATCAAGGACTGACTCTATACAACAATAAGTGAAGGGTGACCAAGGGATCACCTGAGGGGGAAAAGGTCATCTACCTTCATCTAAAGTCAGATCAAGGTAGGCTGTAACCTTGTCATTACCTGTTATTTTAAGTTCGGAAGCAGCCCCGTAAATACCACTCCAATTTTTTAGTTAATGTTAATGGATTGGGAGTAAATTGAGACTAAAGACCCAGCTAGATAACATCAGAAGACCTAATTTAGGTAACATTGCCATAAACTGTGACCCATATATGCAATTTTATAAGTAGCGAATAATGTATTTAAGTTCTGTTTGGTAAGTTTCTGTTGCTGATAATCTTACAAGTCATTTTGACTTCTTACATTCATTTCCAATGAATACACTTACATAATCCTTTACACAGTCCTACTAGGCTAAAGACACCTATGGCACCATAGATTACAAAAGTCAAACACACAGAAGTATCTTTACCTAACCTCTTTACACTGAGTGGGTGCTATGTCATGGAG
Source organism: Palaemon carinicauda (assembly GCF_036898095.1). Lineage (NCBI taxonomy): Eukaryota > Metazoa > Arthropoda > Malacostraca > Decapoda > Palaemonidae > Palaemon > Palaemon carinicauda. The sequence continues at coordinate 61,161,297 of NC_090753.1, forward strand.
CAACATATCATGAAATATTGAAAATTATATATTTCCTAATTATTCAAAAACAAAAATCAAAGCAACACAGCTTTCAGCATTAATATGCACATGAAATATGATGATTGATGTAAATTATGAATTAATGAGATACAGTTGTCACAGATATTTACAGATAGATTCTGACAATTTGGAGAGCGTTTCTTACTCCAGAGAGTCATCAACCAACATAGCTTGAGTTGTTGCCAAGATCAAAGGGTAGGCTATTTGTGCATCTTCAAAGTGTTATCACTTGTCAAACTGACTTATCAGCAATGTTCTTTGCCATCTTGGTCTTTGTTTGGTGGCAGTTCCCTGTCACTTTGTTATTCTTATCTTTAGAATAATGTACTCAATTTTAGTATGCCATTAACTCTTGATTTTAATCAGGAAATAAAACTTTATGATAATCTATGGCATGATTTGGTTTTACAGTACTTAAGACATTCAATTCTGTAAGAAATGGCCAGTTAACTAATCGCACACACCCGTACGTTTTACATAATACTAGGGGATTGCAATGGAGGGGATTAGTTATGGAAGTAAGAAAAATGACTTATGTCACCATAGAGAAGGCTAACCCGACACACCTCCACCCCTATAAAAACTCTGAGGAGACAATGTGCCTAGATTAGGTTAGGATATATCCTGTATGGCTTTTATATCTTTAGGTGTTTACCAACCTTAAAACCCTGATTTTCCCATTACTGTATTATTATTCTTGTTTATGTGTGTTATGTGTTACCTTGGGTTAGCTACCAATAAAAAATAATGTTGTATATGAAAGTTAAATCAGAATCTTTAATACTGTATAAAAAAAAGAACTGTAGGCTACTTTGCAAACTTTAGTACAGTACAAGATTAAACACAAATTTTATCAACAGTAAGATACTATTGTAAATAAAAGACGGTACAATTACTGCTGAGATAATCTTTGGCCGAAATTACTTGAAAATCTTTAATCCAGTCACTTGAAAGATTTACAAACATAACGTTAAACCACTGATTAACTAACAAAATTACTTTCTTCTAAACCAGTCACAATTGGCTATTCCTAAAGTCGTCACTATGAAGAAGATAGGACATAAAATATCATAGACTGAACACTTACTTATGTCACAATTGATAAATATGGTAACACTACATGTATAAACAAGAGTTGAATTTGCCACACCCTATCTATCTTAAAAACTATGCGTTTGTGATAGACATTACACATCATACTGTAGTTAAAATAGTTTTCCTACAAAAGTACAAACATAAATTATAAAAGCAATTCATATAGTAGGCTACAGTGTTCACTTTTTCACCTGCATCTCTTGTGTTTGCAGCATAAACTATCTTACATTGTTAGCGCACTCCACCATCTCTAATTTTCCCCACCAAAATATCCCTGTTTACTAATACGGTCATTATGGCTAGTAAGGAAGTTACAAGTTAAATAGGTTATATCAAGAAAAAATACTGAGATATCTTTAGTTTCCTTTTAGTAAATAATAGTTTTATGAGTAAATCTATAGAAAAACACGGGACAACACTTCTAGGAGAAATTTTTTTTTAAAATAAAGTAAATGATGGCTTTCAATGAATGTGACCTTTATTTCCACTGCAAATGAGTCGTTCTACTGTTATGAAACCCCCCCCTCTTTTCCCAAAGGGAACAGATGGGAACCTGGGATTTTGGGTGTGTGAAGACACATTTGACATTTGTAAAAGGGGTTCATAACCTTACAAACCGACCTAACCTAGTAGTTCCCCGGTCACAACCACTACCCAGGAGATAGCCCCAAGACCCCCCTTTCCAGGTCACAAGCTAAAAGTAAATCAGAAATAAATCCTTACTTTATGATTGACACCTACGTCTCCTTTTTTGTCTTGACAATCTTTACAGAAGCGTTGCAGTAGGAAATGTACTGGTCTTCCCTTAAAGCTAAGTCAGAAATGTACTTGGGACACTGATCTTTGAGAGATAAAACAATGAGCTTTTCAAAAATTATTCATTCCACCCACGTACCGTGGAACTTGGCTATAGCATCGATATAGCCAAAAGAGTAGCGTTGTTGGAGAAAACGGTTTATGTCACAGAATTGCCTACGTCACACTCCAGTGTACATACATGCCCAAATATGGCAAACTTCGTCATATGGTAGGTATGATAGAAGGACATGTGCTCATTAGTATAAACTCGTCACGGAGCAACAAGGAGGCGGGCTTGTGGGCAAAAATATAAACTTGTAATTGCGCACAAAACCATGCACAAATGCAAAAAATGGGAGCAGAACCATCTGACTTACAAAATGTAAACAAAAGTGAAATAAACATTTCAGGGGATGAGGATCCCCATATTTTGTGCAATTTTTTGTGGATTTATTATACATCCCAGAGAATAATGTAGAGAGAAGAAAAGGTTAGTTTTACTATTATTTACTGATTCACCAGTAAATTCTCCCTACACAAAACCCATGGTTCCCACTGGGTGTCCCCAATTACTGTAGGATATATTAGGGTACAGTATATCTTATTACCTATTTAATTAAAGGAAATAAAGGTAAGTTTCGTAGAAAACGGTTATTTTTCAATATATACCCCCATTTTCTTTTTATTACTAAAGTTTAAGTTTACCCCATGTTTTTGTATAATAATACCGTTTTATGCAATCACGATTAGACTCGCACCTTTCTGTAACCTACAACAGTTGTACTTTATATTAAGTTAAATAACTCATATGGTTTTATTCAACCATTTACAGGGTAGCAATACCCTCAAAGACCCACCAGCATATAAGTACCTCTCCCTCTAAGCTTGGACCAGGTAATGGCTGCTAATGGCTCATTAGGCAGTCCTACATAACCTACAAAACCCTAATGATTGTGAAATACTGATAATCCCACTGGGTTATCACAATTACATTCGAGTATGGTTTAAGAAAAAAGTAGTTAAAAGCGGTTTACCCACGTACAAAGACCTTTGATGTCTGTTCTATAATTTTATATGATGCAAATGTAAAATCTTGTTCATATATGGAACATAATTCTTGCTTTGCTTACTTTACTTTCAGGGAATCTTTTCTGGACTTATACTGAAGGGAACCCTACTCTCTATAGGACCTTCAAAGTCATTTTACTGTATGCATTCTAAGGCATTCACCATTTCACACCCCATAGAAATAAGTACAGTACAGTACCTAAGAAGCATCCTTACACACCTCAATGCAAGGTTTTTAAAGTACTGTGTGCGAGAGAGCCATTGGGTGCTAACTGAGAGGTGAATGCAACTAAACTTTATTAAACAATCAGAGTTTTTATACCACAAAAATTCAAACATAATCAAACTTGAGCTAACTTACACAGGTTGGTCTATTAACAGTACAGGGAAGAGAGGGTGATAAGATACAAAAGCAAAACCGTTACAGTGTACTTGTGTGTATGAAACACGTGCAGTACAACTATGTGCAAAAAGGTATACTTTGAAATATTCTTTGCAGACCAGTTTTTTCCAATCTCTTATCTTCCGGGTCAATAAAATACCCCAAAATCGTGCAAACCCCAAGAAAATACATCAATAAAATACATTATTAAAACAAACTTCAAAAAGACTGCATTCTCACATAACCTAGGTAATCGGGTTCCAATCGGCAATTTGGAATCTGCAACCCAACCTAACCTAAAAGTCTACACCAAAAATCATATAAAAATGGCATAATTTTAACAGGTAAATTTACAATGGGATGTAAGTATGATAGAGGCCACCCGTACATATGATGATGCCTGACTAAGAATATGGCAGTGTAAGGGGGTCACAAGAGGGCGTTAACCCCCCCCCCCCCCAACAGTAGGTAAGGCCATGGCTTGTGGGTTAGGTGGAGAAACTAGCCGCTGATATACAAAGGTTCCTTTACAATCATCTTCATTGATAATAATTTGCGAGCATAAATACATTACAAAATAAGATTTGAAATGTTTTTAGTTACACGTGGCATCAATAATAAATGAACTTGTACGTTCGGTGCACAAGTGAATTTTAACCACATTCGAGTACTGTATCAGCCTATAGGCCTAGAAATTTGTTGTGTGCTTTGGCTGGTGATAAAATAAGGTAACTGAAATCAATATTAATATGTAAGATTCTCCATACAAATATTTAGGTTATAAAAGCAAAGATAAGGTTACACTGAAGTCTATATTCAATAATCCAATCCCAATGATTGATTAGTGCACAATTTAAGAGTCACTTACCTTAGAACTAATCTCTACCAACACACGGTGATCTTGTTGTATGACTACTTCAATTGCATTCCAATAAATCTTGCACAGAATCAATATGAATCACACGCACAAAATTATTATGTTCGGATCACGAAGCTGTAATTTACGTTCAAATAACAGCAAAAATAGAAACGCTTCTCTGCCGCTCTGCGCATGCGCATTTGTCCGTAAATGCCAGATGGCACTAATTCCTTCATTATTTCTTACATTAAATGCTGTGCATTTATATTGATTAAAACATCTTAAACATTGTTATAAATTAATATAACGTGATGGAAATAACACAATTAACTGGAATAACTATAAGGTTGATTTATATTACATAGTCCAGTGCCTCTACTGTAATTTATTTGCGAGTGATTTCCCTCTTCATGGACAAGACGACTACCTTGCATTGAGTCCCCTTTATAAAGGATTAATAAAATACTCTATTAATCCTGCCTTTATAAATGCAACAATTATTCACAAAATTAACTCAGAGAGAGAGAGAGAGAGAGAGAGAGAGAGAGAGAGAGAGAGAGAGAGAGAGAGAGAGAGAGAGAGAGAGAGAGAGAGAGAGAGTGCAAACTGCGAGATTGTGATAAGTGAATATCCTTATAAATGAAACATTTTGCAATGAATGACTGATGATTGATGGAAATATTAATGATAAAAGTACTTATGTATACGTGCTCAACTGTGAAGCATTTCAATGCATACAAACATACACAAGAAGTATTATTATTATTATTATTATTATTATTATTATTATTATTATTACCATTATTATTATTATTATTATTATTATCATTGTTGTTGTTGTTGTTCTTGTTGTTGTTACTTGGAAAAGCAGGATGCTATAAGCCCAGGAGCTCCAACAGGGAAAATAGTACAGTGAGGAAAGGAAACAAGGAAAAATAACATTTTTAAGAAGAGTAACGACATAAAATAAATATCTCCTATATACGCTATAAAATCGTTAACAAAACAAGAGGAAGTGAAATTAGATAGAATAGTGTGCCCGAGAGTATCCGCAAGCAAGAGAACTCTAACCCAAGACAGTGGAAGACCATGGTACAGAGGCTATGGCACTACCCAAGACTAGAGAAAAGTAAAGGAAAAGAAGTCGTCGACGAGGTATAAAAGGTTTAAGGTCTGACAGAAAATATAAAGAAAGAAGAGAGAACTTTTCCCAATAGTTACTCGAGTTTCTTCCAGAGTGAAACAGATCTTTGGCATTTTCTTTTCTTGTCGAAAGATGGAGGCAAAAAGTCTCTTTCTGAATGGGAACTTTTAAGGGCATTTTTCTAAGATTTTCTCTCTATATTTTTAATTCGGAATTTACCCCTATATTCTCTACTTTCCTTTTTCTTATTCTTTCATCTTTAATTTTATTTTCTTGTCCCTTACTCCTAAATTTTATTTTATGTTTTCTTTAGATTTCAGTTCAGGGTTGTGATGGCTTAGCGGTAGCGTCCTTGCCTAGTGATTACCAGACTGGCATTCGAGTCCTGCTAAAACTCGTGAGTATCTTTGGTCGCTGCAACCTCGCTATCCTTGTGAGCTAATGATGGGAGATTCGGGGGAGCCTAAAGGTCTATGATAGACCGTCTATCTGCTGAGTCATCAGCAGCCATTGCTTGCCTGTCCTTGGGTTTTGGGCGCTGATCATATCTAATATGGTCAGTCTATAGGGCATTGTCTAGCTTGATAGGGCAATGTCACTGTCCCTAGCCTCTTCCATTCATGAGTAGCCTTTAAACCTTGTGGAAAAAATATACAAGATTTCACTTTGAATATAATCACTGTGTAATTTCTTGTTTATAAAATCAAGTGGTTTATATTCATAGTCAGTAGGCCTACATTAAATCATGCTCAACAATCCAAAAAGCTCTCCCATTATATACTTAATTATTCTCCTATCAACAATGAAGTTTACCAAAAAAAAAAAAAAAAAAAAAAGAAAAAAAAAAAAAAAAAAAAAAAACATTCAACAAGTCAACTGCATATTAACAATTTATACAAAGCCAAACTAAACCAGAAAAAACAGATCATACGTAATTAATTTAACAATGAAAACCAAGATGGACTCAAGGCAAAATCAACCCATCTCTCTCTCTCTCTCTCTCTCTGAAACGTATCCTACTTTAAGGATTCTGCCCTCCGGAGACTTTTACGAGCCGCAATAGGATTGAAGAAATAGTCTCGTCTTTTTCCAGATCTGAAGAATATGTTTCGGCGAAAAAGAGAACAGAATATAATAATACTTTTCCTTCATATATATTGTTGATAGCCATATTATGAAAAATAGCCCGGTGAGGAAAGGAAACAAGGAAATAAATAAACTACAAGAAAAGTAATAACAATCAAAATAAAATATTTTAAGATCATTAGCAACATTAAATTAGATCTATCACATAAAAACTATAAAAACTATAAGAACCAGGGAAGAGAAAAAAGATAGAAATAGCGCGCCCTTGTGTAACCCCAAGCAAGAGAACACTATAAATCTAATGAATGTGGAAGATGAAAACAAACATAACAGAGTAATATGAGACTTGATAAGAGTTAGTTTAAGGCTGTGTATTTTAGAGAAAGTGACTATAAAGGATATAAGGAAGACAATTAAGATGTTGGAAACAGGAGACACTTCTCAATTTTTTTTATGAGGCTCATTTGCACTGACTCGCTGGGGTGCCCTTTTAGCTCGGAAAAGTTTCCTACTAGCTGATTGGTTGGACCATAATTCTAACCAATCAGCTAGCAGCAACCTTTTCGGAGCTAAAAGGGTATCCTGCAAGTCAGTGCAAATGCTCCTCACTAAAATAGATTGACTGTAGTGTTTCCTTGTTTAAACATCTTAATTGTCTTCGAAATCCTTTATAGCCAGTTCTAGGAGAAGGAAACTCTAAAATCAAACCCCTGTTCTCTAATCTTGGGTAGTGCCATAGCCTCTGTACCATGGTCTTCCACTGTCTTGGGTTAGAGTTCTCTTGCTTGGGCACACTTTTCTATCATGTTTCTCTTCCTCTTATTATTTTGAAGTTTTAATAGTTTACACATGAAAGATTTATTTTAATGTTATTATTGTTCTTAAACTTCCTTATTTCCTTGCCTCACTGGGCTATTTTTCCAGTTAGAGCCCTTAGGCTTATAGCATCCTGCTTTTCCAACTAGGGTTGTAGCTTAGCAAGTAGTAATAGTTATAATAATTATGTATGAATTAAAAAAGATTAAGATATGAGATAAACACAATCTTATGAAAATACTGACCTCAGAAGATAAATTCCCAGGAATATCTACAGCGAAATAGAGCTGAAGAATCCTGACTCAAAACTAAATTTAATTCGTTAAAACAAATCCCACGGAAACCACACATTTGTGAAAATCTATCTACATTGCTTAAGAATCTTTTACAATCAACCACACCCCCAGAACAACGCATTGGTATTATTGGTCTAATCCATTTTCCACTGTTGGCTTAATCGAGTCCATTTTGGTTAGCGTTTAATTCATTGACAGAATATTTGGGTCCGTTATCGACGGTGCGTAGTTAGTTAAAGAACATCTTTCACTGATTGACTCGTGAGTCAATGAGTTTATCATTCATAATTCATTCTTTTCGCGAGATATGTAATCTCCTCTATTTAATAAAGAGCAAGTGTCTGGAAATATATATATATATATATATATATATATATATATATATACACATTATCTTTCTGGTCATGCTCCCAGTCCCTCGGGTAGGGAAGGGAGAGAAGAAATAGTCATACCTTAATGAGAGAGGGGGCTGTGTGCATATCTGTCTTGATATTAAGCCGTTAATTGTTGATGGGTCACGTACACCAGTCAAGGACTAATCAAGGTACTATTAGTTATGCTACTGAAGTTCACAGGGTCAGTCACACATTCTGGGAGCAAAAAAAGTCTGTTATACATGACATTGTTTGAGACGGTGAATTTGGGGCTGAAGGCTTTTTGCTGCCTAGTGTTTCCATTTGTTCTTTAATATGAAGGATTTAAAGGTTTAAAGGTCGCTCAAGAATGACAGAGGCAAAGGACATTGATATTGCCCTATCAAGCAGGACAATGAACTAGAGAGTGACCATATATATAAATGATCAGCACCCAAACCACCTCTTCCCCCAAGCTAGGACCAAGGAAGGCCAGGCAATGGCTGCTGATGACTCAGCAGGTACACATATAGGCTCTCCTAAATCCCCTATCATTAGCTCAAAAGGATGGTGACGTTGCAGCGACCAAAGGAACTAACGAGTTTGAGCGGGACTCGAACCCCAGTCTGCCGTTCACCAGTCAGGGATGTTACCACATCGGCCACCACAACAATAACAGCCCCAAGCACTACAACTACATGATACCTTTCACAAATTCCTTCCGTCCTGTTACAGACATTAACAAC
>NC_090753.1:61177481-61179981 GCF_036898095.1 Palaemon carinicauda
ACACAAACAGGAGCGAAAACATAACCTTCAAACTTCGTTGGCGTAAGTGAACATTGTGGATAAAACATTACATAAAAACATTGTTATGGAAACAATGTTTTGCTTGATATCAGAAATCTAAGTTCGTCTGAATTCGCACGTTATTGAAATTTTGAAAACGAGGACTTATTAGTCAAGCTTAAAAACGCTGGTATTATTATTATTGTTATTATTATTATTATTATTATTAATACTAATATTATTATTATTATTATTATTATTGATATTATTATCATTATTATTATTATTACTATTATTATTATTGTTGTTTTTAACCATAATAATATCAGGTTTTTTTAATGATTTTATTTATTTATATATTTTCCTTTACTCTTTCCTTGCAAAACCATTTAATTACATCATCTCTATTTATTACTCCTGTTCTATACTTTTTATATCTCGATTTATTACCTATAAAATATCAGCGAATTTTCATAACTCTCACCAGCCATAACTTCATCTCTTTGATTGATTTTATTTTCTATGTTTCCTCATTATCCATTATGGAAATGATTGAAGTCACTGCCTTTTTCTGTCCAACTTTTGAGCTATGACAACTTCCATGAATCATTTACTTATGTTTGCCGGTTTTAGACGGTCCCCCATCTTATCTATATGAAGAATATATATATATTATATATATAATATATATATATATATATATATAGATAGATAGATAGATATCTCATAATGTATATAGAAATATACTGTATATGTATTTTTATTCACGTTTGTATAACTAAAACTCGTATATATACAGTACAATATACATTAAATATATATATATATATATATACACATGTATATATATCTTTATAGGCCATGTACTTACCTATATATATATATTTATATATACACACACACCACACACACATATGTATATATATATATATATATATATATATGTATATGTATATATACATATATATAAAGGTATCTCGTAATGTTTATGGAAATATACTGAATATGTATTTTAATTCACGTTTGTATAACTATAACTATAAATCCTATTCTTCCTCTACAGATTTCCTAGATTAGGAAAGAAATACCAGTATATCAATGCTTTTAAAAGGGTAATACTCCAGGAAAAACTTGTCTTATTTACAATTAAAAAACATGGAAGTAAATAAAAGCAAAGGATAAATAGATTGCATAATATAGATTAGGCAAATTGTATAAACATTATTTACTAAAATCCAGCAAAAGTATTCGTCTGATATGAAATGTCACTTAAAAATAATATACACTGTATTCATCGTCTTTGAGAGAGAGAGAGAATGTAAATCTATACAAAAAAGAATAGATATTTATGTACACACACGCATATGTATGTATGAATGTATATATATATATATATATATTTTACATTTACATATATATATTATATATACTGTCTATTAGAGAGAGAGAGAGAGAGAGAGAGAGAGAGAGAGAGAGAGAGAGAGAGAGAGAGAGAAACCTCCCAGCAATTTCATGTAAACTCTGCCGTCCTTAATGCATACTTCGCCTATCCCCTCCCTACCCCTCTATCCCAGTCCCTGTCCCTACCCAGAAATGTACTTTATTCCTTTCCAACTGCCCCACAGGCAAGAAGAAATCCACCCCCCCCCCTCCCCATTCTCAAGATTCCAATTCCTGGGAATCCTAATTACACCAAGAAATATGAGACTTTACATTTCAGAGGGCGAGAATCGAGTTTGTGTTTAGGGGGTGAAATTTTTTTAGATAATAAATATCTTATAAGTAACTTGAAATTGTGTAGGTTTATTTCCTTAGAAAGTTAATCTTTCATGTAAAACTTACAAATAAAAGATTTAATTTCTGGTCCTTGGTAAGTTTTGAACAGCTTTACCTAAATTACTATAAAAATGAGAACTATTACGCGTTGGTACTAAGCAGTATAAATATATATATATATATATATATATATATATAAATATATATATATATATATATATATATACATACATACATATATATACATACATATATATACAAATAAGCCATATATATTTTTGATACATTAATGTCTGGATTCTCTTAACGACCTCGGGATCAGAGCCCCAGGCGAAATCACACAAAGACAAGAGCTTGGCTCCGGCCGGAAATCGAACCCTGGTCGGCAAGCTTGTACAGACAGTGACTAACCCACTTGGCCACGAAGAAAGAGAATCCAGACATTAATGTATCAAAAATATATATGGCTTATTTGAATATGAAAAACACGTAAAAATGTGCAAAAATTTATCATATATATATATATATATATATATATATATACACATTGAAGTCCTTTATTCCCAACCAAGGATGGCTCCAAAGGAGAACAACACAAGTCACTGTTCAATTCACCCTGTCGTTTATCCACTGAATGAATGATGAGCCTCAGTGCTGTAAAAGTAACCAGTAACTTGGTTGCGTCATTTTTCTCTTATCCTTGATAATAATGACTCTAGTTCCC
>NC_090753.1:61184981-61187481 GCF_036898095.1 Palaemon carinicauda
AAGAGCCTAAAGTAATGCCTACAACGTACTACGTGAGGTGCACTGACGACGATACTCCACCAACCAACAAAAAGGCTTTTTCTTCTTTTTTTTTTGCCTCGCTTTTAATCAATGGGAAATTCACTTTACTAGTCATTAATATACAACAACCTAAATATATTTATTTTTAGAGGAAGCTAAATGTACATATTTTCTTTTTATTATAGTACCTTCATAATATTAATATGATTGTAGTGGCCTATTTGGTAACGTTCCTGTCTGGTGATCGCCAGACTGCGGTTCGAATCCCGCTCAAACTCGTTAGTTCCTTTGACTGGTGCAACCTCACATTCCTTGTGATCTAAGAATAGGGAGTTTGGGGGAGCCTATAGGGCTATCTTCTGAGTCATCAGCAGCCATTGCCTTGCCTTCCCCGGTCGTAGCTTGGATGGAGGTGCTTAGGCGATGATCATATGTATATATGACTAGTCTCTTGGACATTGCCCTGCTTGCTAGGGCAATGTCCTTATCCCTTGTCCTGCTACTCATGAGTGGCCTTTAGATAAATATTCTACCAGTACTTACTTCAATTGCGTCTTAAAATGAAACTGTTCATGTTGAATACACTTACGTGTTGACATGAAACTTTGCATACTACAAAAAATGCATACACGAGCCATCAACCGGCGTGAATTCAAAACAGAAAGCTAAAGAAATAAAGCTAATTATGGGTTATGAATCCTAAATCACACAATCAGGACTTTACCTATGAAATCTACAAGATACAAAGATTTTCTTTATGAAATTCAAGGAAAAGAAACCTCGTCCACTATGGCCATTTCCTTGAAAAAAAAAGGGGGGGGGAATAGAATTCGGACAATTTCCGTAGTTTATGTGAAGGGCCTTTTAGAATGGATTCATAAAAATGTCTTAGAGGGACAACGACAAGTTTCCAGCCAAGATTCATCCCTACAATAAACATATGCAATAGTATCCCTTAATAAAAAATAATGGTATCGACCTTTCCTATTATCATAGTTACAGTTGCCCAATGCAATGATCATGGTGCTTTACTTCATTACTAATGCTAAAACTTAAATAATAATAATAATAATAATAATAATAATAATAATAATAATAATAATAATAATAATAATAATCTATCTATCTATCTATTTACCAAGGCACTTCCCCAAAATTTATGGGGGTAGTCGACATCAATCAAATGAACACAAGGGGACCTTTCCTCTCTCTGCTCCTCCCAGCCTGGCGAGGGATTCAGCCGAGTGTGGCTGGTACTGCTAGGGTGCCACAGCCCACCCTACCCCCGTTATCCACCACAATTAAAGATTCACATGCTGAATCCCCTACTGATGCTACCTTCGCGGTCATCCAAGGCGACCGGAGGAAGCAGCATGGCCTACCGGAACTGCGTCACAATCGCTCACCATTCATTCCTATTTCTAGCACACCCTCTTGTCTCTCTCACATCTATCCTCCTATCACCCAGAGCTTTCTTCACTCCATCCATCCACCCAAACCTTCGGATTCCTCTTGTACTTCTCCCATCAACTCTTGCATTCATCACCTTTAGCATACAGCCACTTTCTATTCTCTCAACATGTTCAAACCACCTCAACACATTCATATCCACTCTAGCTGTTAAATCATAATCATAATAATAATAATAATAATAATAATAATAATAATAATAATAATAATAATAATAACTATGGTAGCATTAAGGGACAGATGCTTCAATGCTTGTAATACTATGTGCGTATTCATTCTTGTATGGTTCCAAATTTTACAAAAATAAAAGTGTTATGCTAGATAATCTAGGAATTTTATATATGTAATTATAAAAGGAATTTTATTCCAGGAATTCTTAAAGGAATCTTATACATGTAAATATAAAATGAATATAAGTAATTATAAACTAGATTTTATACACGTAATTATAAAAGGAATTTTATATATGTAATTATATTATACATGTAATAGTAAAAAAATGTATATCTGTGATTATAAAATTATTTGTATAATGTAAGTTTAAAGGAATTTTATACATGTAATTATAAAAGTAATTTTTCTTTTTTATTTCTTGAAATGTATTTATATCCATAGCTATTTGGTCTCAATAATTTCATGGCTTCTAAAATTATCTTTTTCTATTTGTTTCCTAAAACCTGTCAGAAAATACTATGTATGTAACATTATGGTTTAATCTAGACCTCAATATAGAAATAAATAAATGGTAGGATTCAGGGAAGAGAGGAGAAGATCCTAAAGGAAAACTTGCTCACTAAACGAAATAATTCCTTCTAACTGGTTAATTCCATAAGATTCCAAGTGAAGTAAAACGAAATCTCTCTCTCTCTCTCTCTCTCTCTCTCTCTCTCTCTCTCTCTCAGAAGCAACAGATACAAACTGGAATTGAAAAGTTACAACACCACTCGATGTGGTAATTTCTTTACATACAAAATAGCAAATACTCGGAATAGACTTCCAGCGGATGTAG
>NC_090753.1:61192481-61194981 GCF_036898095.1 Palaemon carinicauda
TACTTTAACAAAATGAAAAAAAAAAATGTCTAAAGACTAAAAAGAAAATAGATGATCAGATCCGTGTACCTTTAAGAACAACTAAGACAAAAACAAAAGCAACACAAACTCTTATTTCTTTTGGAACAAAAATTCAGAAACTCAATTTGCTAGGAAAAATAAATAAGGGCAAAGAAGCGTACTCAGACATCTAATTCCCCTCGCTATATATCGTAAAAAAGCCAATTACACATCCAGGGATTATCCTCCAACAATAATAAGTTTCTCAGCATCTAACGACCACAATAAAGCTTGAAGAGGACACGCTGACGCCATCTAGGAGGAGATTCACGAATTAGTTTTTCTTCGTCTTTTCCTAACATAAAGGTTTAGTAGTCCGTTCTGATCTTTACACATCTGAAGTCTTCTCTTTTAAGTATTACATAATGTTGTAATTAATTCTGGTGCATCAGTTTATCCATTGCAAAACAAAGGTTGTTATTGTTTTGAACTTCTCTAAATATTTTGATTATTTGAAACACACATCAGAGATATATATATATATATATATATATATTCCTTTCCGGTCACGATCAGTGGCCTTGCCAGACATATAAACACTCGGTCTTTTCCCATCCAGGTAGAGTTTTGTACCAAACTACTCAATATATATGTATGTATGTATATATATATATATATATATATACATAGAGAGAGAGAGAGAGAGAGAGAGAGAGAGAGAGAGGCAGGCCTTTTGTTGAAGAAATGCCCATTTTTTTTTTTTTTTGCTTTCTTTTCACTCAGTAATAACCTTCGTTTGATGCAAGGAATCTAGACTATATGGCCTAGGAAGCCATTAAGCGCCGAGGTACAACGGGGGGGGGGGGGGGTTACTCCACATTTGCACCATTCAGTAATAGCTAAAACAAGGCTGGACAGAAAGATGAAAGAAAAGTTGGTGGGAGTACATGTAAATTAGCAGTTATTATTATTTATGAAAATTTCTCCCTAGCAGCATTAGGTATAGTAGAAGGCTAAAAAGAGGGTACATCTAGAAGACGAAGTGACACTGCGAAGAATCCTGTGGTTTTAGAAGCATTTATATACATACAACATTAATATCATAAACATATTATCATGTATATATCAATACTTATATCTAGCATAACACTATATAGTGCCAATATACTTATGCATACTATATAAAATAATTGTTTCCTTTAATGAATGGTAGCTTAGGTCTAAATATTAATTTCACAGCGACGTTAATTATTCACAATACATTCAATTCTACATTAAGTAGTTAATGTTTTTTTATATAGCTTACAAATCTCTTTACATATAAAGGCGTCGAGTTTATACATTCCATGACCAATATTCAAGTTGTTTTCAAAGGTTTCTTTTATGAAACTGTACTCTATGGTGTTTCTTTCCACTAAGTTATTTGAATGAACCAATTTCTTTGCACTAATGCACTCTTTGCTCACGTTAGAGATAAAAATCACACCATTAATTGGTCAGGTGCAAAGAAATTGGTTCATTCAAATAACTTAGTGGAAAGAAACATCATAGAGTCCAGTTTCATAAAAGAAACCTTTGAAAAACTTGAATATTGGTCATGGAATGAATAAACTCGACGCCTTTATATGTAAAGAGATTTGTAAGCTATATAAAAAAACATTAACCACTTAATGTAGAATTGAATGTATTGTGAATAATTAACGTCGCTGTGAAATTAATATCTAGACCTAAGCTACCATTCATTAAAGGGTACAATTATTTTATATAGTATGCATAAGAATGTTGGCACTATAAACGATTTTCCTATATTTTCAGAGGAAAAATTATCCTTAAATACAGCTGCATTTACGGATTTGTTACTGTTTTTAATAAAAATTAAAATATAGTTATCATTGATATATTTACCATTACTAATGATATTAACATCGATATCAATTAACCAAAAGTCAGTATTATCTTTATTCTGAAAAATAGAAAAAAGTAAAAAATATGTTTGTCTACCAAAGGTAATTTAGTAATCTATCATGAAAAGCCAAATGTTTATATTTCTCTGGATAAATTTTTCGCTGATTGGTATGTATTATTGATATGACATTAGGTTCTACTACTACCACTACTACTACTACTACTACTACTACTACTACTACTACTACTGCTACTACTACTATATCTCTCTATCTATCTATCTTTCTATTTATCTATGTAACTTCGGTTTTTTTGCTATATTTATAAAAATCCCTCACTTTACAATACAATAAAATGAATTAATGCAATATATATATATATATATATATATATATACATAAAATAAGAATAATAGAATGGGTCCCTTGAAATTGCAATAGGAGCAGGGGAAGAAAGAGAAGACGATGGATTGACGAACTAAGAAAGTATGGACTGGCACAGAAAGACCATAAACAAACGTAAATGTTAGGACATGACTGAAGCCTTTGTTCTACACTGGAATACTAACGACTGTGATGATGACGATGATATATAT
>NC_090753.1:61199981-61210245 GCF_036898095.1 Palaemon carinicauda
CTCAAACTTGTCAGTTCCTTTGGTCGCTGTAACCTCACCATCCTTGTGAGCTAAGGATGGGGGTGTTTGAGGGGAGCCTATAAGTCTACCTGCTGAGTCATCAGCAGCCATTGCCTGGCACTCCCTGGTCATAGCTTGGGTGGAAAGTAGGCTTGGGCGCTGATCATATGTATATATGGTCAGCCTCTAGGGCACTGTCACTGTCCCTTGCCTCTGCCATTCATGAGTGGCCTTTAAAATCTTTAAACCTATATATAGCACATAAACAGTTTTATCCCTTTAACATTGGACTCCTTAAATAATTAATTATAACAAAAACTCGTACCACACGACATATTTCTTATATAAACTCACAATTTTAACTTTCTATCAATCTTCCCGTCATCTATTTTCCTATCTATAATAAAATCCTAGTTTCTACCCTCCCTTATATAATAGGACATAAAAGTATAATCAAACATCATTTCAATGAAAACCTAATTCAATGTTTATATCAAATATTTCAACTGAGCTCCCCAAAACACTAGAAGAGTTGGAAGACCCAGGCCGACATGGCTGAGGACTATGAACCGTGAAGTAGATGATGGATGGAGAAGTATTAATTTGAAAGCTCAAGATAGAGATGACTGGCGAACTCTAACCGAGGACCTTTGTGTTAGTAGGCGTACGATGAGATGATGATATCAAATATTTTACACGAAGAAAAACATTTAAGTGTAGCCATCCAAAACAGATTCTCGCTAATATCTGTAGGTCATTTAACTTATTTATAACACATATTATTGCCAATTGGGAATTTTTTTAATTAACTTACAGAAGAGGGAGACGGTACCTAAATGAAGGTAAGTTTTTCCAAGAAATTTATAGAAGCAAAATTAAAAATTATCATTATTCTATTTTCACAACTGAATATGGGCATTTGATATCGGTTCCAACTGGGTTCATCTTTGATAAAATTTCATTAAAAAAAGATAAATATCCCTGAATTTAACTAAACAATGATAAAAATAAAAGATTACATATATACTAAATACTTCGACAAAAATATTTCTTTAATTTTGAAAATAGGAAGGACAAGAAAGTGGAGGACCAAAACAGGTAGAAAAGCTGAACAGAAAGAAAATGAAGAAATGTAATGAATGTAATGGAATATACCTTCACGTGGTGAAACGGTTTGTGAATGGCTATGATCATCAAGACTCTACTAGTCAGGGCCACCTCTTGCTTGCAGTCATTGTATCAAAAATACCCTCTTTTTTGAAGTCATTGTATCATAAAATACCCTCTTTTTTGCAGTCATTGTATCATAAAATACCCTCGTTTTTACAGTCACTGTATCATAAAATACCCTCTTTTCTGCAGACATTGTATCATAAAATACTCTAATTCTTGCAGTCATTGTATCATAAAATACCCTCTTTCTTGCAGTCATTGTATCATAAAATACCATCTTTTTTACAGTCATTTTATCATAAAATACCCTCTTTTTTGCAGACATTGTATCATAAAATACTCTCTTTTTTGCAGTCATTGTATCATAAAATACCCTCTTTTTTGCAGTCATTGTATAAAAAATACTCTCTTTTTTGCAGTCATTGTATCAGAAAATACCCTCTTTTTTGCAGTCATTGTATCATAAAATACCCTCTTTTTTGCAGTCATTGTATCAAAAATACCCTCTTTTTTGCAGTCATAGTATCATAAAATACCCTATTTTTTGCAGTCATTGTATCAAAAAATACCCTCTTTTTTGCAGTCATTGTATCATAAAATACCCTCTTTTTTGAAGTCATTGTATCATAAAATACCCTCTTTTTTGCAGTCATTGTATCATAAAATACCCTCTTTTTTGCAGTCATTGTATCAAAAATACCCTCTTTTTTTGCAGTCATTGTATCAAAAATACCCTCTTTTTTGCAGTCATTGTATCAGAAAATACCCTCTTTTTTGCAGTCATTGTATCATAAAATACCCTCTTTTCTGCAGACATTGTATCATAAAATACCCTCTTTTTTGCAGTCACTGTATCATAAAATACCCTCTTTTTTTGCAGTCATTGTATCAAAAATACCCTTTCTTGCAGTCATTGTATCAAAAATACCCTCTATTTGCAGTCATTGTATCAGAAAATACCCTCTTTTTTGCAGTCACTGTATCATAAAATACCCTCTTTTCTGCAGTCAGTGTATCATAAAATACCCTCTTTTTTGAAGTCATTGTATCATAAAATACCCTCTTTTTTGCAGTCATTGTATCATAAAATACCCTCTTTTTTGCAGTCATTGTATAAAAAATACCCTCTTTTTTGCAGTCATTGTATCAGAAAATACCCACTTTTTTGCAGTCATTGTATCATAAAATACCCTCTTTTTTGCAGTCATTGTATCATAAAATACCCTCGTTTTTACAGTCACTGTATCATAAAATACCCTCTTTTCTGCAGACATTGTATCATAAAATACCCTATTTCTTGCAGTCACTGTATCATAAAATACCTTCTTTTTTGCAGTCATTGTATCATAAAATACCCTCTTTCTTGCAGTCATTGTATCATAAAATACACTCTTTTTTTACAGTCATTTTATCATAAAATACCCTCTTTTTTGCAGACATTGTATCATAAAATACCCTCTTTCTTGCAGTCATTGTATCATAAAATACCCTCTTTTTTGCAGTCATTGTATCATAAAATACCCTCTTTTTTGCAGTCATTGTATAATACAATACCCTGCTCTTCATTTCATCTCGCTTTAGTAGAGTAACCCCATTCAATACAATAACCTCTACATTCGCTGCATATTAACAATATATTCACAACAAAGTCTCCTTTGTATTTACAATACAATATAATGCAATAATTGAATATCTATTACAATACATTAATTATTAACGCAATACATTACCTTCATTCTATATATTCATTCCAGGAAAAATCATTTGGAATAAAATGGATGTGAAAATAGATTCACAAGACAGTAAGATGAGGTTAGGGATATACCTTAATGGGAATCGCTGAGAGAGAGAGAAAGAGAGAGAGAGAGAGAGAGAGAGAGAGAGAGAGAGAGAGAGGGCAATTGTTTGTTTAAAGTTCTTTACGATACGGATGGACATAGTAACCTTATCATATACACGTTATATATACAGTTCATACATATCTAAAGGGGAGTTAAGAGAAGACAATGGATTGACGAGCTATAAAAGAAAAATGCATAAAAAGACCATAAACAAACGCAAGTGGACGGGCATGTCTGAGGTTTTATTTCTGCAGAAGATTGTCTACGGATAATGATTATAATATATATATATATATATATATGTAGGTATGTATGTATATATAAATATAAATATATATATATATATATATATATATATAATTTTATATATATACACACATAGAGAGAGAGAGAGAGAGAGAGAGAGAGAGAGAGAGAGATTACTTGTTACATATAGAATGAACAATGGCCGAGCAAAAACAAGCATAATTGAGAGAGAGAGAGAGAGAGAGAGAGAGAGAGAGAGAGAGAGACTGGTTTTTATATAAAGAAAAGTAGGTAACTTTTCACCAATCTATGAGCAAAGGCAAGAAATATTAATTAAGAGAGAGAGAGAGAGAGAGAGAGAGAGAGAGAGAGAAAATACTGCTTTTAACAATATGGAATGAATAATGAACGTGCAAAAACAAGAACAATTGAGAGAGAGAGAGAGAGAGAGAGAGAGAGAGAGAGAGAGAGAGCAGACGGCTCCGAAAGACTTTGAAGACGTGAAGTTTCTTTCGGGAACTCGGAGAGCAGGTTTCAAACCCGTTTTAAAGGTCTACATGTCTTCAGTATCTCTCTCTCTCTCTCTCCTCTTTGTATTTTTTAAATAGAAAAAAATATAAGTTTTTTGCAAGAAAACTAATGAAGAGATGCTAAAGACATTTGACTCTTCAACATGTCTTCAAAACCCTGCTCCCAGACTCAGAAAGAGGCTTCATGTCTTCAAAATCTTTCGGAGCCGTCTCCTTGTCATCTATCGATTTTTTCAAAATATAGCTAATACGAGATGAAGAAATCGGTATATACTTTGAGAATGCATCCTACATTGTCAAAAGTGCTTACAACCAGCTTTGGAATGTTTTTGTTAACCGTCGGAGCCCTTTTCGGAGGACTCAACTTGGCTCACGGAGAAAGAGTTCTTCAGGAACGAAGCTCTCTTTGTGAGGATTATCTATTATACCTCAACGGGAAGTTGAACACTTTCCAAAAATCTTGGACCTTCAGGCTGTTCTCGTGGCTTCTACCAGAGGTGCCGCGCTTGCAGAACTGCTTTGGAGGAGGAGTTGGAACTAATGGCTCGCAGACTTCACTTCTACGAAGAGCGATAAACTTCTTCCCATTTGTTGGAAGGATGTGGAACGCCTTTGAAGATGCTCAACAATGCGAAATGACTGCAACTGGAATGAAGACTCAAATCGACCAATTCAACGAAAACCTGAAATCCTATTGGATACTCCCAAGACTGCTTCCGGATTTGAATACAGAAAAACCTTTCTCTACACTCGAAAATGGAGCGGTTAGTAACCTCATGTTGGCAGGTGCTGCAGGTTGTCTTTTCCTTGGAGGAGCAATCATTGCGATGAGTGTTATGTCTTCTAAGAAAGAGGTAAAAGAGCAAATGCCCAACAGGAGGACGCTAACGATATTGAAGAAACCGGTGACGCTTATGGATCAGAGGAGAAGACAGAAGAAAACTCTGACTCTTTGGAGATCGAATTGGAAGAAACGTCAAGTGAAGAAGAAATTTTCGAATTTTATGAAGAAACAGAAAATGGTGAAGAATTGCAAGGAAATTATCAAGTAGAAATTATGGAAGCAGCGGAGGATAATGAACCAGAAGAAGAATATGAAACTGTGGAAATCGTAATTGAAGAATCTTCAGAAAAGGAGGAAAATTCGGATTCTTCCGAGAGCGTAAAGGAGGAAGACATTTTGGGCTCATCCGTTCAAAAACCAATTTAGTTTCTTGCCTGACGAAATGGGAGAGTCAGTGAAGAGGATGAAGATTCAGACGAAAGGGAGGAATCTGAACCAAATACTGAAGATTCAGAAAAGGAGGAAGAATCAGTTCAAAATACTGAAGATTCAGAAAAGGAGGAAGAATCAGTACAAAATATTGAAGATTCGGAAGAGGAGGAAAATTCGGATTCTTCTGAAAGCGAAATGGAGGAAGAATTTTCAGGTATTTCCGTACAAAACCGATTTAGTTTCTTGCCTGACGAAATGGAAGAATCAGAGGAAGAGGATGAAGAATCAGAGGTAGAGGAAGAAGAATCAGAGAAAGAGGAAGAATCAGAACAAATTACTGAAGATTCAGATGATGAGGAAGAATTAATACAAAATACTGAAGACTCAGAGGAGGAGGAAAATTCTGATTCTTCTGAGAGAGAAATGGAGGAAGAATTTTCAGGTATTTCCGTACAAAACCGATTTAGTTTCTTGCCTGACGAAATGGAAGAATCAGAAGAGGATGAAGAATCAGAGGTAGAGGAAGAAGAATCAGAGAAAGAGGAAGAATCAGAACAAATTACAGAAGATTCAGATGATGAGGAAGAATCAGAACAAAATACGGAAGATTCAGAAGAGGAGGAAGAATCAGAACAAAATACTGAAGTTTCAGTAAGTGATGAGGAATCAGAGGAAGAAGAAGAATCAGGGGAAGAATCAGAGGAAGAGGAATCAGAAGAAGAGGAAGAATCAGAAGAAGAGGAAGAATCAGAGGAAGACGAAGAGTCAGAGGAAGAAGACTCAGACGAAGAAGAAGAATCGGAGGATGAAGAAGAATCCGAGGAAGAGGATGAAGATTCAGACGATAAGGAAGAATCGGAACAAAATACTGAAGATTCAGAAGTGGATGAAGATACAGAACAAGAGGATGAAAAAACCGAAGGCGGCCCCTGCAAAGGCAAAGGTCATCATCTGCCAAAACAAGAGCGTACTAAAGGAATGTCCCGCAGAGGATTCAAGGGTCGTCAAAAGCCTAAAAGACAACATCCAGGACCAAAAAAGACCGGCAAGAAGGACACAAAGGCCAAGAACCGAAAGAAGCAGCATGTTGAAAAACAGCCCAAGATGCACATTCCCAGGAATCAGTTCCAGAGGAACAGAAGGATGGTGTAAATCTGATGTGTCTTGCTTGGAGGATGCTTGGACCAGCTTACAAGGCTGGCTTTGCAGAAAGGAATAGCTGAGCTGCTTCTAGTATGCTATGTTCCCTGGTGGGGTCGTACAGGGGCTTCGTCAGGTGAACAAAAGGTCGGATATCTAGGTATATTCTTTCGGATACTAACCTTCAGGTGGTTCTGGGGGAATAACCTAGAAGACCGGCTATGCAGAGGAAAACGCTCGGGTTTTTCTACTTCTACTATGCAGTCAAGTCCTTATAGGATGGCCTATGAGAGTTCCTCTAAAAAAAAAAGACTTGTAAATCCAAAAAAAATAGTAAAAGCTAAAAAATCTAAAAATAAATGATAAAGAAATTATTAAAAATGGTATAAATATCCAAAAAAATACTTAAAAAATTTTAAAAAATCATAAAAAATGCAAAAAATTAAAAAATCCAGGAAAAACTAGAAAAAATTTAAAGGTAAAAAAATCCCCCCCCCCCCCAAAAAAAAAACAGAAAAGCAGAAAAATATAAAAAGAAAGAAAGCAGGGGAAGAGGGTCGTGGGAACCAAACCTGCAAAATGAGATGGCCAAACCCACCTGATGAGCCCTTTGGTAAGGGCGAAACCCTTAGGTCTTTCACAGTAGTAGTAGTAGTAGTAGTAGTAGTAGTAACAACATTATATATATATATATATATATATATGCATATATATATATATAATATATATATATGATAAATTTTGCAGATTTAGACATGATTTTCATATTCAAATAAGCCATATTTTTTTTTATACATCAATGTCTGGATTCTCTTAACGACCTCGGGATCAGAGCCCAGGCGAAATCACACAAAGACAAGAGCTTGTGACCAGCCGGGTAAGTTACTGTTTATAAAAGCTTCCCAGACAAGGATTCGACTCCCGGCCGGTCACAAGCTCTTGTCTATGCGTGATTTCGCCTGGGGCTCTGATCCCAAGGTCGTTAAGAGAATCCAGACATTATTGTATCAAAAGTATGTGGCTTATTTGAATATACATACATATATATATATATATATATATATATATATTTGTTATGACAAGGGCCTCAATATTTCAGATAGGTTTACTGAGGGGAATACATTTATCACTACTCTTCCCAAAATTATCGGGGCCAACTGTCTCCCTCTTCAGGTGAGTCGACATACTTGAAGAGGGAGGCAATTGCTCCCCCCCCCCCCCCCAACCCTTCTGAAGAATGATAGATAAATACATTTGGTACTTTCCTGTTATTGCCCCACCACTAATTTCGTGATATCAACATTATTATTTTTTCCACATTTTTTAAATTTCATTTCTGAACAGTTTTTCTATTTTTCTTTTTCAGATAAAACAAGCCCACAAATGGATAATTTAAAGACACTCATTCGAAAACTTGACAACGAAGAGAAATGCATAAAATGGTTAAAAGAGGTTGGAATCATGCATTGTTATTATTATTATTATTACTAGCCGAGCTACAACCCTAGTTGGTAAACAAGATGCTATGAGCCCAAGGGCTCCAACAGTGAAAATGTGCAAATGGGCACTCAATGAATCTAGGAGGAAACGTGAATGGGTGGCGTTGTTCTAAAAGGGACTGTAGAAGAAAAAGGAGTACGAACGAATATTTAGCTTGTTATATCAAGGCTGCCTTTTGAGGATAAAACTCTTCGTTTATTCATGGGCGTATGAGCTGACTTCCATAAAATAATGCGAGAGAGAACTAGGAATAAATAAAAACACAACGGTTGACTGGAACAATTACATGCGAGAGGTATGTCTTTGGAAGCTTCTTAGATATCCTGATGTAATTGGAGGACCAGGTATGAGGTAATGATAGGGGGTTTCGGGGAGACTATAGGTCTACCTGTTGAGTCACCAACAGCCAATGCCTCGCCACCCTTGGCTCTAGCTTGGGTGGAGAGGCGGCTTGGGCGCTGATCAAATCTGTATATGGTCAGTCTCAGGGGCACTGTCACTGTCCATTGCCTCTGCCATTCATGAGTAACCTTTAAACTTTTGAATTTAATTACGAGTTCTCTTGCTTGAGAGTACACTTGGGCACACTATTCTATCTTATTTCTCTTCCTCTTGTTTTGTTAAAGTTTTTATAGTTTATATAGGAAATAGTTATCTTAGTGATGTTACTGTTCTTAAGATATTTTATTTTTCCTAGTTTCCCTTCATCACTGGGAAATTTTCCCTGTTGGGGCCCGTGGGCTTATAGCATCCTGCTTTTCTAACTACGGTTGTAGCTTAGCAAGTAGTAATAATAATAATAAAAATAATAATAATAATAATAACAATAATAAAAATAATAATTATCATCATTATTATTTTAATGATGTTACTGTTCTTAAAATATGTTATTTTTCCTTGTTTCCTTTCCTCACTGGGGTATTTTCAATGTTCGAGCCCCTGGGCTTATAGCATTTTGGTTTTCCAACTAGGGTTGTAGCTTAGCAAGTAATAATAATAATAATATTCCCAGTTGAAGCCCTTGGGCTTACAGCATCCTGCTTTTCTAACTAGGGTTGTAGCTTAACTAATATATATATATATATATATATATATAAATATATATATATATATATATATATATATGACGTCATCAGGGGGTGGGGTTTATTTCGATCGGAATCTCTGCGGTAACTACAGGCAAACAGAAAACTGAAATCAAAATGTGAAAACCAACAACTGCAAAACCATCCACATCCAATGACTTTCGAGGAACATATGAACAAGACCAAGGAAAGGGTTCCCACTGAAATAACCTCCACAGAATAATAGCATTCACCTTGTGGGGGAGCTGATGGAAAAAACTTTGAAACAAGAAGCCTCAGGACTCACTCCATTTCCGAATACTGTGCTCCTGTGTGGGAAAGATCAAGCCACGTCAAATGAGTAATACAATGAAAACTCACATAACGTAGGTATTCACCAAGTGATTCGAAACATGTGTCGACACCTAAGAATAAATGGAGAAACTCAAATGCATTTCCTGTTATTCTTCAAACTATCTCGAGGACAATTTATCCGAAGAGAAACTATCTTCGACTTTTGAACGCCAACGAGACGTGGTCTATTCAATATATATATATATATATATATATATATACACACATAAAACCAGAGAGAGAGAGAGAGAGAGAGAGAGAGAGAGAGAGAGAGAGATTCATACGAAAATATATCTCCAAGTGCATGAATTTGAGCATAATAATTATTTTCACTTATCTTGGTAAATCACATTAACCCAGATAATCAATTACCGGCCAAAAATTAATTATAAATAAGACGATTAATTAAAAAGACGACGTGTTCAAAGGGAATTTAAAACACCAGACACTGTTTATGCTAATGAGTTTTTCTTCTTTTGAACAGGGTGGTGAAAGGGTGAGAATTGATCACTTATGCATACGCTGTATACGTAATTGGAGAGAGAGAGAGAGAGAGAGAGAGAGAGAGAGAGAGAGATTTTGGAATAAGACTTTCAATGTAATAATATTTTTATAATTTATGTATATTAATAATGAAGTGTACATATACATGTATATAAAATAGTGTATATATATATATATATATATATATATACATATATCATACTGCATTAGCTGATGCTAACAAGATATGCTTTTCATTTTCCCAACCAAAAAACCCCAACTATGAAAAACGAATCGAGAAAATGAATACTATATCTAATTCTATAGAGAACTAAATAAATGCAGATTTTAAACAGAATAACCTCAATAACGTTACTTATGACCCATCTTACTCTTACTCTTCTTCCCTCATACTTCTATGGCTTTATGTCCCTGGTAATAGGTATATATATTAACAAATGTGTAAGAATCTATACATCTAAGAGGATAATAGTCTCAACATATTTCATTAAAAAGAAATAACTTAAAAATCTCAGTGAATTCTTAGTGAAATCAATAGAAAAAAAAATCCCATAAGGACCCTTCAACACCCAGTTCACAGCTTGTCACATTGAGATAATCCAGAGGATAAACTCTACGGACAAATCCCTTAATGTTTAATTAGTCCTCTACGGCTGATTGTACAGATCAAGGCAGAGTACTCTGGCTTCTCCAAGT
>NC_090753.1:61210745-61220745 GCF_036898095.1 Palaemon carinicauda
GAAATTAAAGGATGCATTGGACATCATTTATCAACACTCCCCCCCAAAAAAAAAAATCTACTTTTTATAAAAAATTAAATTTTCTCTGAAATTGGTGAAAAAAACAATAATCCTAATATTCAAGTAACTGACAAAACAATACACAAATTGAATGCAATGATATATTCAGTGCAAAACATTCCTGATATAAATTAATTGAATCAACGTAATCAATATAAGATGACCACTAAAAAATCTTTCATGTCAGTCAATAAACAGATTATAAAATCATCCAAACTCTCATTCCAATTGACATGGACACAGACAAACAACAAAGTATTCAATTTCTTCTATTTCTCCCGACGCTATATAATCCGCTAAGCTATTTTCCTTCTTCAGTCTTTTCTATTAGCTTTTATTTTCCTGTTTTCTCTTATTTTTCGTCGTGGAAAATCTTTCCAAAAGCGGCGAAGTGTTGAGTGTAAAAGGATTATGATTTTGTGGAGGAAATTACTTTCATAGAAAACACATTAACCAATTGAAAGGAATAACTGGCAGTGTTATGATATGCTAATCTTGTGCAGTGACACAGGTACTGAGAGAGAGAGAGAGAGAGAGAGAGAGAGAGAGAGAATGGGTAGTGACACAGGTATGGAGAGAGAGAGAGAGAGAGAGAGAGAGAGAGAGAGAGAGTTGATGAATAGCCGCAGTGACACGGGTGTGGAGAGAGAGAGAGAGAGAGAGAGAGAGAGAGAGAGAGACTAATGAATAGCAAATAGGATTTATGTGTTTAAAGTAAAAATATGCATATCTGCTGGCATATGACTACACATAAACAGGACATACACACAAACACACACACATATGCACGAATATTGTCTAAAGAAACATCTAAACACTCTCAGGACGCCTTTCTGCAGCCAGACCTTTAGAAAGCCAAACAGGCTTTTAAAAGACTCGCATTAAAAAAATATTCCAACACTTTCCGCAGAAAACACAAACGGTTGCATATTTAAAGATTTTACCCAACGACACAGTAGTTGAATGAGTACAGATTATCTTGGTCCAGAAGCACAAAATAATCTAGAGGGGCACTCAGTAGAGCACAGACCTCCACCGCTGCAGCTTTTTTCTCGACGTTGACCTTGACCTTAACGCATTAATTGACGCGGATTTTCCTACACTCAAATATGAACCAAGTTTGAAGTTTCTGTGACAACTATGTCCTAATCTATGGCTGATTACGTGAATTGGACATTTTGCTTGACCGAAGACCTTGACCTTTGACCTTGACATTCAAAATTTTTATTATTTCCAGCTCTTTGCATAGCAGTTAATCCCTGCAAGCTTCATTAATCTACGATTGAAATTGTGGCCAGGAAGCTGTTAAAAAAAACGAACGCGCTCACAAACACACAAACTGGGGGTAAACCATAACCTCCTTCTAACTTCGTTGGCGGAGGTAATTACATCGATTTTATATAATTTTAATGGTATGTTTCATTAACTATATTTTTATAGTTCTTTTTATAAGAATGCATAAACTATATGTAATTTATACTCATATCTTTCATTAACTATATTTTTTCAATTTCTTTTTCATCATAAGAATATAAAAACTATATGTGATTTCTAGGTTTAATCTCTGTTCCATATTCTACGATAATAATAATGATTGACATAGTTATTACACTTCATTCACAAGGGATTCTGAAACTATTGCACACCACCCGAGAGAAATTACAGGAATTTTCAGCAACAATAGCATAACTTTCCACATAAATTTCCATCTGACAGGTAGGCATCCAGGACGTTATATAGAGCTATCTACATCAGCATTTCATGAGAATATATATTAAACCGAAAAATACATAAGAAGTGTCCATGCATTCACAAATATGTACATAAGTAAATACATATATACATCCCTATCCATATACACGGAATTATATACTGCAGATGTACAGACAAACATATATATACATATACATACATACATACATACATACATACATATATATATATATATATATATATAATGTTTCTGTGTGTGTTAGTGTTAGCTTTTTCCATAATCAAAACTAAAATTTATAGATAAAAAGACGAAGAGATAAACAGATAAATACAAAATTAGAAAAGCCTCTCTCTCTCTCTATCTCTCTCTCTCTCTCTCTCTCTCTCTCTCTCTCTCTCTCTCTCTCTCCATGTACAATCCATCCTAAAAACTTCCTTCAGTCCCAATAATTTCTTTACATCGAGAGAAAAAAATATTTCCTCACTGACCATCTGAAGTTCAAATTTAGGCCAAATAAACTTTAATAGAAGTCCTAAGGATTCCAGGATAAAATTCTAAAAAAAGGGGCTAATCCAACTCTCTCTCTCTCTCTCTCTCTCTCTCTCTCTCTCTCTCTCATAATAACATATATTCCCGTAGTAGCAAGAGAGAGAGAGAGAGAGAGAGAGAGAGAGAGAGAGAGAGAGCTCCCAGCAATTTCATGTAATTTTGACGTCCATAATGCGTACTCATTGTATCTCCTCCCTACCCCTCTATCCCACTCCCCAGTCCCTGCCTCTACCCTGAGTTGTTTTATTCCTTTGAAATAGTAAACGCTTCTCTCCCTTCCAACCGCCCGCCAGGCAAGAAGGAATCGCTCCCCCCCTCACCCTTCTCAAGATTCCAATTCCTGGGAATCTTAATTACACCGAGAAATATGAGACTTTACATTTCAGAGGGCGAGAATCGAGTTTGTGTTTAAGGGGTAAAATCTTTTTAAATAATAAATATCTTATACGTAACTTGAATTTGTGTAGGTTTAATTCCTAAAAAAAGTTTAGTCTCTATTGTAAAACTTACAAATTAAAGATTTAGTTTCTGCTCTATGGAACGTTTTGAACAGCTATACCGAAATTAATATAAGCTGAGAAATTTTTTCGCGTTGGTCCTTAGCAGCATGTATATACAGTATATACACATATATATGTATACATATACATGTTTATATATATAAAAAGATATATATACATATATATGTGTATATAAATATCAATGCATATATATATATATATATATATATATACACACACACATATACGTAAGTATGTAAAGTTCAACATTAAAGTCGTTTATTCCTAATCATGCATGGCTCCAAATGTAAACTACACAAGTCACAGTCCAATTCAGTGACGTAAAACTAACCATCATTCTTCTCTTATACTTGATTTTAATGACTCTAGTTCCCGATATTTCTAATTGCCATCCCTTCTTCTCCCGCCTATTACAAATACTTGTCACCAGCCTATAGTCTAGCTACGTTGCTCTCAAGAAATCACTTCATATATATATATATATATATATATGTATATATATATGTATATATATACACATGTATATATATATATATATATATATGTATATATATATGTATATATATACACATGTATATATATATATATATATATAAATCACAGGAAAAATAAGAAACCATAAATATTAGATAAAGTCCTGACAAGTTTCGTGATAGTTCTTCAGAGGACTGATTTATTGAACAAGGTTTCTTTACATTTTATAAGGTAAAGTAAACGTACGAACATACAGAGAGAGATTTATAGAACAATGACATTCCCAAACCAGCTACCCTGTGTTTCGTTTGATTCTGAGCAACACGTTTCCCGGTGATTTTCACACATGTTTATATATATATATATATATATATATACAGTATATTATATATACTGTATACTGTATTATATTCCCAGTTGGAGCCCTTGGGCTTACAGCATCCTGTTTTTCTAACTAGGGTAGTAGCTTAACTAATATATATATATATATATATATATATGTATATATATATATATATATATGTTTAAAGAGAGAGAGAGAGAGAGAGAGAGAGAGAGAGAGAGAGAGAGAGAGAATCTTAGGAAATAGATAGTTCTATGTTGAAATGGTTGGCAGGTTTCGGTACAAGCCCCTTTATTATTATTTTTCAACATCTACACAAAGGACTTACCATAACTCCAGGATATCTGAAGGTTTACATATCCTGTTGATCTCTGCTTTGCACCACAGTCACTGTCCTTTAAAACCCATCGAAGGAAGACTGACGATGGCATTATTATCTCTCTCAGAGTACTATAAATAATTACATCTTATGGCACACCCCATGAAAACTCAGGTATGACTATTCTATCTTAATAACCACTAATGTTACCGCTAAAATTCAGTGCAAAATAATTTCCACACTTAATGTCGTCATAGCTGAACATGTTGCCTTCCACGTTAGCAGCTGTCACAATACATCCCCTTACATATATCAACCTATACTAATTTATGATCACTTTAGGTTTAATTAACGGTATGTGTTGTGACCGCTGTTAACGCGGGAAAAACATGATTGGCTATGGACGTCATAAGGGGGTGGAAGAGGCAGCGTGATTGGCTATGACGTCATAAGGGGGTGGATGAGGCAACGTGATTGGCTATGACGTCATCCAGAGGGTGGGGTTTATTTCGATCGGAATCTATGCGGTGACTGCAGGCAAACAGAAAACTGAAATCAAAATTTGAAAACGAATAACTGCAAAACCATCCACATCCAATGACTTTCGAGGAACATATAAACAAGACCAAGAAAAGGGTTACCACCAGAAATAACCTCAGAACAATAGCATTCACCTTGTGGGGAGCTGATAGAAAAAACTTTGAAACAAGAAGCCTCAGGACTCACTCCATTGCAGAATACTGTGCGGGAAAAATCAAGCTACGTCAAATGAGTAATACAATAATGAAAACTCACATAACGAAGCCCTAATCACCAAGTGATTCGAAACACATGTCGACACCGAAGAATAAATGGAGAAACTCAAATGTATTTTTCCTGTTATTCTTCAAACTATCTCGAGGACAATTTATCCGAAGAGAAACTATCTTCGACTTCTGAACGCCAACGAGAAGTGGTCTATTCAATATATATATATATATATATATATATACATAAAACCCGAGAGAGAGAGAGAGAGAGAGAGAGAGAGAGAGAGAGAGATTAACACGAAAATATATTTCTAAGTGTATGAATTTGAGCATAATAATCATCAGTATCACTAATCGCATTGTATAAATTTTTTGGAAACTGAAAATTTCTAACTGAAGCTAAATCACATCAACCCAGAAAATCAATTACCGGCTTAAAAATTAATTATGAAAAAGACGATTTGTTCAAAGGGGATATAAAACACCAGACGCCGTGTATGCCAATGAGTTTTTTTTTCTTTCGAACAGGGCGGTGAAAGGGGGAGAATTTTTCACCTATGCACTGGCAGTATACATAATTGGAGAGAGAGAGAGGAGAGAGAGAGAGAGAGAGAGAGAGAGAGAGACGATTTTGTGCTAAGATTTTCAATATAATAAAATTTGTATATATTTATGTAAATTAATAATACAGTATAGATATATATATATATATATATATATAGCGAGAGAGAGAGAGAGAGAGAGAGAGAGAGAGAGAAAGTTTGTGGTAAGACTTTCATTGTAATCAGATTTGTATATATTTATGTATATTATTAATAGTAAATACACACACACACACACACACACACATATATATATATATATATATATATACATATATATACATACTGTATATACACATAATCTCAGTCAAATCAATAGAAAAAAAATCTCACGAGGACACTTTAACACCCAGTTCACAGCTTCTCCCATAGAGATAATCAGCGGATAAACTCTACTGACAAATCCCTTAAAGTTTAATTAGTCTTCTCCGGCTGATTGTACAGCCAAAGGCAGACAACTCTGGCTTTTGCAAGTATCGCCCCCCTTGCATTATGCCATATATCATTCCTGTTTATATAAGTAAAAAAATTATATATATGTATATATAAGTATAATATATATAAATATATATACATATATTATATATATGTGTGTGTAATATATATATAAATATATATATATATATATATATATATATATATATATACTGAAAGTATCTTATTCTCACTTCTTTCCTACTTCAAAAGAATTGAAATTAACCTCTCCTCTCTCTCTCACTCTCTCTCTCTCTCTTCTCTCTCTCTCCTCTCTCCTCTCTCTCGCCAAAGTTTTGCTTCCTTATCACATCAATAATAATATAGGTCACTCAATTTATTTTCTCAATATCATGTGATATCAATTTCAAACTTAGCAATTCTGTGATACGTTAGAAAGGATAGGGTTTTATTAAATTTCCTAAATACAAAAATGGAAATTAATAAGTGTGTATTTTTATTAAATATATACATTACAGAAAGGAATTTAACAAGTATGTATTTTTAAAAATATATACTAAATTACAAAAAGGAATTTCATTAGTGTGTATTTTCATAAAATATATACTATATTACAAAAAGGAATTTAATAAGTGTGTATTTTCATGAAATACATACTACATTACAAAAAGGTATTTAATAAGTGAGTATTTTCATAAAATATATACAGTACATTACAAAAAGTAATTTAATAAGTGTGTATTTTTATAATATATACATCACAAACAGGAGTTTAATAAGTGTGTATTTTAATAAAATATATACATTAAAAAAAGGAATTTAAGAAGTGTGTATTTTCCTAAACTATATAATTTACTTTATCACAAAATGGAATTTAATAAGTCCGTACTTTCATAAAATATATACAAGTCTAGATACAGCAGCCAGTATTTCTTATAAAAAACTATCCCAACACAAACCTCGAATCCGTCCCATGTGAAGGGCGAATCAATCAGCAGATATCTCTCATCTCAGACCACTCAAAAAGATGAGATTTCTGGTGAGCCACAACAATCAATAGAAAAGATCACTCAGCCATTAACTAACTCACTCTCTCTTCTCTCCTCTCTCTCTCTCTCTCTCTCTCTCTCTCTCTCTCTCTCTCTCTCTCTGTCCAACTTAATGATTGTAGCTTATAGTATTTCGTTAAAACCAAAGAGAAATTTATACAAAATCCATAATAGAATTCACGGAATTTGGGCCATTCGATTAAACCCTGGGGCTAGGGTGGCCATTCATGACTAAGGAAACCTGGGAGATGACCCCGCAGTTACAATATAAAACAAAGTGGAAAGACGTTGGACAGAAGGAAAATAGAGAGAGGGGATGGATGTAAAGAAGGTTGAAAAGAGCCTCAAGTAATGCCTACAACGCACTATGTGAGGTACACCGATGACGGTACTCCACCAACCAACAAAATGAATTTTTTTTACCTTGCTTTAAAAACTCAATGGGAAATACACTTTACTGGTCAATAATATATAACAACCTAAATATAATTGTTTTTTAATATTGAGAGGAAGCTAAAAGAACATAATTTCTTTTCATTATGGTACCTTCATAAATATTAATCTGGTAGTGGTGGCCAATTTGGTAACGTCTCTGTCTGATGATTGCCAGGCTGGGGTTCTATTCCCGCTCAAACTCGTTAATTTCTTTGGTCGCTGCAAACCTCAACGTCCTTATGGGCTAAGGATAAGGGTTTTGGGGAGCCTGTAGGGCTATCTGCAGAGTCATCAGCAGCTACTGCCTTGCCTTCCTTGGTCCTAGCTTGGATGGAAAGGGTGGGTGGGTAGGCGATGATCATATGTATATATGGTCAGTATATAGGGCATTATCCTGCTTGCTTGGAGAATGTCCCTGCCCCTAGCCTCTCCCATTCATGAGCGGCCTTTAAAAATAGTTTGCTAGTATTTAATTCAATTGCGAGTTAAAATGCAACTGTTTAGGTTCAATTCACGTACGTGTTAACATGCATCTTTGCATACAAAAAAAAAATGCATACACGAGCCATCTACCGGCGTGAATTCAAAACCGAACGATAAAGAAACAAAGCTACTTATGGGTCATGAATCCTAAATCATGCTATCAGGACTCTACCTCTGATATCTATAATGTACAGAGAAGATTTTCTTTCTGAAATCCAAGTACTAGAGATCTCGTCCACTATGGTCATTTCCTTGAAAAAAAAAAAAAAAGATAAAAGGGTGCCAATTTTGCTAGTTTATGTGAAGGGGCTTTTAGAATGGATTCATAAAAATGTCTTGGAGGGACAACGATAAGTTTTCAGCCAAGGTTCATCCCAACAACAATCATCTGAGAGTATCTAAAAAAATAATGATACAAACCTTCCCTATTATCATCGTTACAGTTGCCAAGTATAATGGTCATGGTGTATCACTTTATTGCTACCACTAAAACAATAATAATAATAATAATAATAATAATAATAATAATAATAATAATAATAATAATAGCAACAACAACAACAACAATAATAATAAAAATAATAAATATGGTGATGATAGTATTAAGGGACAGATGTTTTATTGCTTGTAATACGCTCTGCGTATTTATTCTTCTGTTGTTACGAATTTAACAAATATAAAAGTGTTATGCTAGATAATCTAGGAATTTTATACATGTAATTATAAAAGGAATTTTATACGTGTAATCATAAAAGGAATTTTATACATATAATTATATTATGGATGTAATTATGAAAGGAATTTTATACATGAAATTATATTACGCATGTAATTAAAAATGGAATTTGATTCATGCAATT
The DNA here is from genome assembly GCF_036898095.1 of Palaemon carinicauda. NCBI lineage: Eukaryota > Metazoa > Arthropoda > Malacostraca > Decapoda > Palaemonidae > Palaemon > Palaemon carinicauda. The sequence goes on from NC_090753.1 coordinate 61,219,339, forward strand.
ATATTATACATGTAAGTATAAAAGGAATTTTATGTGTCATTATATTATACATGTAATTTTAAGGGAATTTTATAATTTTATACATGTAATCATAATAGGAATTTGATATATGTAATTATATTTTACATGTAATTATAAAAGAAATTCTACACATGTTATTATAAAATGAGTTTTATACATATGATTACAAAATAAATTTTATACATGTAATAATGAAAGGAATTTTATACATGTAATAATAAAAGGAATTTTATACATGTGTTTATATTATACATGCAATTATAAAAAGAATCATTTTTCTTATAATTATACATGTAATTATAAAAGGAATTTTATACATGTACTTTAAATTTTTAATTTTTTCCCTTGAAATGTATTTACATTCATAGCTATTTGGTCTCGTCCAAATTTCATGGCTTCTAAAATTATTGTTTTATGTGTTTTGTTTCTTAAAAACTGGCTTAGTCTAGACGTCAATATAGAAATAAATAAATGGTAGGATTCCGGGAAGAGAAGAGACGATCCCAAAGGAAAACTTGCTGACTAAACGAAATAATTCCTACTGAACGGTTAATTCCATCCGATTCCTAGTGAAGTAAAACGAAATCAATCTCTCTCTCTCTCTCTCTCTCTCTCTCTCTCTCTCTCTCTCTCTCTCTCTCAGAGGCAACGGATATAAACAGGCATTGAAAAGATACACAACTCAATGTGGCAATTTCTTTACATACAAAATAGCAAATACTTGGAACATACTTCCAGCGGATGTAGTAAACAGTAACACAGTAAACGAGTTCAAGAATAAGTTAGGCAAGATCATAAGAACTCACTAAATGCTTAAAATGAATCGCTCTACCCAAGAGCAAATGGAGTCTTCGCGGATGGACTAAAAAGTCTTTGAGACATCCAAATGAAAGTGATGGAGAGACAGAAATTGAATGTGTTTGAGATGAAGTGTCTAAGGAGTATGGCTGGTGTATCTCGAGTAGATAGGGTTAGGAACGAAGTGGTGAGGGTGAGAACGGGTCTAAGAAATGAGTTAGCAGCTAGAGTGGATATGAATGTGTTGAGGTGGTTTGGCCATGTTGAGAGAATGGAAAATGGCTGTCTGCTAAAGAGGGTGATGAATGCAAGAGTTGATGGGAGAAGTACAAGAGGAAGGCGAAGGTTTGGGTGGATGGATGGAGTGAAGAAAGCTCTGGGTGATAGGAGGATAGATGTGAGAGAGGCAAGAGAGCGTGCTAGAAATAGGAATGAATGGCGAGCGATTGTGACGCAGTTCCGGTAGGCCCTGCTGCTTCCTCCGATGACTTAGATGACCGCGGAGGTAGCAGCAGTAGGGGATTCAGCATTATGAAGCTTCATCTGTGGTGGATAACGGGGGAGGGTGGGCTGTGGCACGCTAGCAGT
>NC_090753.1:61225745-61233245 GCF_036898095.1 Palaemon carinicauda
TTACGTAAAACTATACAACGGACTTTTAGGAAATTTTCACGACTGATAGATCTTAGGTCATGGACGACCCCATTCAATTTTGGAAATGATCCGGATCCGGATATGTACTTTTTCACCATTTTAAAGATAATGTATTTCATTTAGGGCCAAAAAAAAAAAACTATATTTCATATATTCATTCTCCACTTACTGTAACTTCCTAATCTCATCCATGGTTCTAGCATTGCAATTACCAATATTCAATTTTTCTCAAAATAAATCGACGGATGACGAAATTTCCACAACAGATAGATCTTATGCCATGGACAACTCCATTAATAATAATAATAATAATAATAATAATAATAATAATAATAAGGATGACGATGATAGTAATAATAATAATAATAATAATAATAATAATAATAATAATAATAATAATAATAATAATAATAATAATAATAAATCAGAGATCTCTAATTGTTATTGTTTCCTATATATCCACTACATTAACATCAGAAAGAAAAAGTTTGCAACAACATCAACTTGCATTAAAGTTATAATGCACTGATAATTACATTTAATATAGTTAATACAATTCTTTTTTGCTTAATAATTGCTAACGTAATTACTCAATTCAATTTGTAGAGTACTGCCCCGATTTCCCCCTTTTTTCCGAGAGGAAAAATAAACTCGATTACAAACAAAATAGAATCAAATTCGCTCCTCAAATTGGATGGCAACGCCATTTTGAAACGAGTTTCCTATAGATTACACATGGCTACAGACCTTTTCCCTTTATGATGGCATGTAAAAATTAAAACGGTCCTCTCTCTCTCTCTCTTCTCTCTCTCTCTCTCTCTCTCTCTCTCTCTCTCTCTCTCTCTCTCTCATACACAAAGGTTTAAAATATATTCGTCATGCAATAAATCAAATCAAATACGCTTTCTCTCTCTACACCAAATCATTTACATTATCTTTTTTTTTCTTACGTTACCCTCGTTATTACCCATCTCTTCTTTCTCTCGCTTATCTCCATCTTCTCCTAATAGAGAGATGCGATGGAAACCGAATGCAAATATTTCCGAACATTATTTACGTTTAGATTTACCGGGAAGAGTTTGGTCTTCAATCTAGTTTTGGCCTTTGAGGAAAAGATCGGTGACGTGTCTCCAAGATCCGGATGTTTCTATTGCAGGATGTCTTCAAGATGATAATCCTTTTCTCATCTATTTTTGGGGTTTGAATTTTTTCGCTTTATGCATCTCGTGCCGAATGGCTTCCCCGGTCCCTGAATTCGGCCGCATGGCCCAAATACTATAAATCAAGCTATGAACCGAAGCATAACAACCAATTATACGTAACTGCAAAAACAGGAGCCACTCGGTTTAGATTCAAAAGAGGTCTCCAATCGCAATGAAGATCAGATTCTTAGTCACCGGCATTTGAAAGGAACTGATTGAAGAATTCGTTCTATGCCTGAATGGAGAACATCTCAGTTGAGACCTCGTTATAAAATTATTTTAATGCTCATATAATTCTATATTTTTAACATATTGTGAAAATAATGTTATTATTAAAATCGAAAGTAATATTTGTTTCCAAAAATTATTAACAGAAATAAAATGAATGCCATATTTTACTCAAATTTACATAAATCTTTCCAATCAGTTTTTTTCAAAAGAAATTTCTAGTCAAGCCTGCAGTTTCCGTCTTTGTCTTCATGGTCTCGGCTGCCCTTAGGTAAGTATTACTTTTGAATCTCTTCTCTCCTCCTATCTTTCTTGCTCATTGGCAGACAGGTCACCTCTCCAGGGTTTCCCTGGAGTTGCCCGGGGGCCGTGGCTCGGCTGGGACGCCCTCCTCAAGGGTCTCCTGACGGAGCCTTGGTCGCAAAGGCGCCACGGACGTGGCATAAAGTCCCTCTTCGGGGATCGACTCGGAGGGGCCCGGGGACCACCTTTCCGTCGGCCAAGAGGACCTCTTGCTGGGTCTTCTCGAAGTGGGGGCTCTCCTCTGGGCTTTGCTTGGAGTCGAGAAGCCTACCTTCGAGGTTTCCCGGGGAACAGGAGGTCTTCCTTCCTCTCTTTCTCTCTCTCTGAATCCTCTTCTTCTTCTTCTTCTTCTTCTAAAGGGCTTTGCTGAGACCAAGTAGATTTTTGGTTTGTTATCATCATCATCATCACCATAATCATTCATCACCATCATAATAATAATCACCATCATCATCATATTAAATATTGACCATCATATTAATAATCACCATCATCATCATATTAATAATCACCATCATCATCATAATAATCATCAACATCATCATAGTAGTCATCCTCATCATCATATTATTAATCACCATCATCTTCATAATCATAATCACCATCATCATCATCATTATAATAATAATATCATCATCATCATAACAATCACAATCATCATAATCATAATAATAATAATTGTTTGGTGTGCACACTGGCCGACCTGAAGCTTCAAAAGTAAGAAGAGGAAAGAGCAGGGCGAAGAGGAGCGCTCTGAGCCGGGTTTAATAATGAGGAAAGTGATAAAGCCGCCCTTTAAAAAACGGAAGACTATAGGAGTTGGGGAAAACAAGAACATTTAAGATGACAAAAAAGAACTTTTTTTTCATTATTCGGTGTTGTCAAATATACGTAGCTTTATGAACTAAAGTCAAAATAATTAAAGTACAAATTCTAATATATCACTTAATAATTTACTGGATTGACTTATTTCTGGAATTATAAATTCTGGTCTTTGCTAGTTTTGTATATTATATATATATATATATATATATATATATATATATATATATATATATATATATATATATATATATATATATACATATATATATGTTGTTGAGGGTGTTGATAATCACATGAAAATATTCTTAAGGAATTTACAAAGGTGACTTCAATAATATATATATATATACATATATATATATATATATATATATGTGTGTGTGTATATATAAATATATATATATATATATATATATATATATATGTATATATATATATATATTATTGAAGTCACCTTTGTAAATTCCTTAAGAATATTTTCATGTGATTATCTACACCCTCAACAACAAAACATAAACAACAACAAAAACAACAACAATAATAATAATGTTCCTCAAGAGGGCTTCCAATGTTCCCTTGCTATAAGTTGCAATGCCTATTAGAAGTGTCTTAGAGAAACTAGTAACACCAGAGAACAGTGTTTGAAGGCAGACACGTGAGTCGTCGTCAGGCTTTTCTTGACTCGCTTCGAATCTGGTCATTACTGAACAAATGGGGAATTGCTGAGTCATTCTCTGCATAGACCAGTTGGCAGCAAGGTTTCGTCTTCAATCAAACGTCTCATTTATGTAAATATGTGTTCATATATATATATATATATATATATACATACATATATATATATATATATATATATATATATATATATATATATATATATATATATATATATAATACACTCTATATACATGCTATTTATATAATATTTATATGTAGATTCATACATACATACACACACGGGGCATTTGGTTGATGAACACGTAACTCTCCTCTTAACTGAACCACATGAATATGAATATATATATAATATATATTATATTTATATATATATATATATATATATATATTGGACATGTAAACGTGTTTTTCATATTCAAATCAAGCCATATATTTTTGATACATTAATGTCTAGATTATCTTAACGACTTCAGAATCAGAGTCCCAGGCGAAATCACATAAAGACAACAACTTCTGACCGGCCGGGAGTCGAGCCCTGGTCCAGGAAACTTGTATGAACAGTGACTCACCTCTTGGCCAAGTGGTAAGTCAAAGGCCGGTCAGAAGCTGTAGCCTTTGTGTGATTTCGTCTGGGGCTCTGATCCCGAGGTCGTTTAGACAATCCAGACATTAATGTATCAAAAATATATGGCTTATTTGATTATATATATATATATATATATATATATAGAGAGAGAGAGAGAGAGAGAGAGAGAGAGAGAGAGAGAGAGAGGTCACAGAAAATTTGAAGCAATAACTGGGTATATGCAAAAATTTAGAAGATACTAACAACGACTATGGAAGCCAAGATGGTATTGTATGAAGGGCTGGTTGAGCCGTGTTTATGGAAATGAAGGGCAAATGAAGTTCAATGTATGATGCCACTAATATGAGCTAATATATATATCGTTGCCAGTCGTTTGCCCGAAATTAATGATAATAATAATAATGTTTATTGGACAAAAACATACTTACATGCAAAATATTAAAAAAAAAAAAAGACTCGGTCCAAGCCCATGTGGAGCAGAGCTCTTCGGGCAATAATACAAATAAAATAATATCATCAATTAATTTTTATTATAAAAAGTAAATATTGATATAGATAAATTAAATGTACACATAACATATACAAAAGTATATACATATGCATACATATACATACATATATACACACATGTACATATACATACACATGTACACATAGATACATATAAATGATATTTCTAGCCTAAAAATAAATGGAAATGTATATTCATATAATAAAGAAGGGCGGAATAATAAACAGTGCAAATTTTGAATTCAAACATTGATATGGTAGAAATGCTAGAATTACAAATGTAGTTGGAAAAGTGTATGGTAGAGTAATGATTAATAGGATTAAGGATAAAACAGAGAATGCAATCTTGGAAGTACAGGGTGGTTTTAGAAGAGGTATGGGTTGTATGAATCAGATTTTTACAGTTAGGCAGATATGCGAGAAATATTTAGCTAAAGGTAAGGAGGTGTATGTTGCGTTTATGGATCTGGAGAAAGCGTATGATAGAGTTGATAGGGAAGCAATGTGGAATGTGATGAGGTTATATGGAGTTGGTGGAAGGTTGTTGCAAGCAGTGAAAAGTTTCTACAAAGGTAGTAAAGCATGTGTTAGAATAAGAAATGAAGTGAGCGATTGGTTTCCGGTGAGAGTGGGGCTGAGACAGGGATGTGTGATGTCGCCGTGGTTGTTTAACATATTGTTTCTCTTACTATAGTTCCTAAAAAATAATATCATTATTTCTTTTTCATCCTTATGTCATTATAAAATCTAGTTCTTTTTCCCTACCCTTATCATTTTTCCATCATCATTCCCCCCTACATCATCCTCTTCCTCCATTAACACTCATTTCATTTGTGCTTATTCGTGAAATTACAAGAGCGAAATTCTCTTTCTTTCTTTCTCTTTTCAATTACTTCCCTAATTGCATCTCTCTATCTAATTATCTCATGAATTTTCTTCCTTTCCTTTAAAAATATTATTTATTCTTCATCATCATTATCTCCTCCTTCGTCTACTGACGCAAGGGGTCTCGGTTAGATTTCGCCCATCGTTCTCTATACTTCTGCATTCATCATCTCCTACTTCACCTTTCATTGTCCTCAGCCATGTAGACCTGGGTCTTCCAACTCTTCTAGTGCCTTGTGGGTCCCAGTTGAACGTTTGGTGAACTAATCTCTCCTGGAGAGTTCAAAGAGCATGACCAAACCATCTCCTTCTACCCCTCATCATGATCTCATCCACATATGGCACTCGAGTAATCTCCTATAGCTTCATTTCTAATCCTGTCCTGTCATTTAACTCCCAATATCCTTCTGAGGGCTTTGTTCTTCAAATATTTTTAATTTTTAATGGCTTAAATCTCTCTCTCTCTCTCTCTCTCTCTCTCTCTCTCTCTCTCTCTCTCTCTCTCTCTCTCTCTCTCTTACATACCTGTCCACATACCGAGACAGATATGTTGAAAAATCAAAGGATTGTTTTATATATATATTTTTTTTGCGTTCTCTCTCTCTCTCTCTCTCTCTCTCTCTCTCTCTCTCTCTCTCGCTTACATACCTGTCCACATACCAAGACATATATGTTGAAAAATCAAAGGATTGTTTTATATATATATTTTTTTGCGTCTCTCTCTCTCTCTCTCTCTCTCTCTCTCTCTCTCTCTCTCTCTTACATACCTGTCCACATACCGAGACAGATATGTTGAAAAATCAAAGGATTGTTTTATATATATATTTTTTTTGCGTTCTCTCTCTCTCTCTCTCTCTCTCTCCTCTCTCTCTCTCTCTCTCTCGCTTACATACCTGTCCACATACCAAGACATATATGTTGAAAAATCAAAGGATTGTTTTATATATATATTTTTTTTTGCGTTCTCTCTCTCTCTCTCTCTCTCTCTCTCTCTCTCTCTCTCTCTCTCTCTCTCTCTTACATACCTGTCCACATACCGAGACAGATATGTTGAAAAATCAAAGGATTGTTTTATATATATATTTTTTTGCGTTCTCTCTCTCTCTCTCTCTCTCTCTCTCTCTCTCTCTCTCGCTTACATACCTGTCCACATACCAAGACATATATGTTGAAAAATCAAAGGATTGTTTTATATATATATTTTTTTTGCGTTCTCTCTCTCTCTCTCTCTCTCTCTCTCTCTCTCTCTCTCTCTCTCTCCCACCTTCTTCTTCACCTTAGGATTAAAGCTATAAATTCTGAGCTTCAATCCCATCTCCTCCTTTCCCCGAAGGCCACAAATCCTTCCCAATTCTCTCCTGCAACCCACCACAAGCAGGCTCCATGTGGCCCACCCTCAATCTCTTCCCATTTTGCAGTTCATCATTCCAGTAGTCATAAAACTTGCACCTATCACAATTTCCGGGAATTTTTCATAAACGTTTTCCGCGTTAATTTTTTTCTTGTCTCACCTTAGTTTTTTCTCTCTTTACTTTAATCGTGTATTTCGAATTATCTATTGCGTACACAATGAATTATCTATAATGTACATATTGAATGATCTATTGCGTAGATATTGAATTATCAATTGCATATATATTGAATTACATATTGCGTATATATTGAATTACCTATTGCGTATATATTGAATTACCTATAGTGTATATATTGAATTATCTATTATGTATATATTGAATTATCTATTGCGCACATATTGAATTACCGTTTGCGTATATATTGAATTATCTAATGAGTATATATTTACCTATTTCGTATATATTGAATTATCTACTGCTTATATATTGAATTATCTATTGCGTATATATTGAATTACATATTACGTATATATTCAATTATCTATTGCGTTTATATTGAATTATTCTTATTTTAATCAATAGTCTTTTTAATAATGATTTTCAAGGACGTTTGCCTTTTAATCTTTCTTTTGCTTTATAATTTACTTACTTGGATTTTATATATATGTTATGAACACTTCCTGTAAGGAAGCTTAGTTTGTCTTCCAACTTGGCTATTTAAGTTAATTTGTCATTTTGATGAAAACCCTATATCATTTCCCTTTTTTATTACAAGGAACCCATCTTTTTGTCCGAGTATCAAATCCTTTGTATAAGATCATTTGTTTTATCTTTCTGCTGTTCATCGTGATATTTTATATATTTTATTTCCTTAAGATTAATCCACATTCTATTACATATGTTGAGA
>NC_090753.1:61238245-61243811 GCF_036898095.1 Palaemon carinicauda
AGCACCATGGTTCTTCTTATTAACAGGTTCAGCATCAGAATCTTCAGAGTTCGGGGGATGGTCACCAGCCAACAATCGACCACAGTTATACTTCCAACGACCAGCAAATCGAGCCTCATCAATCTGTATGGGGTTTTCCTCAGTGCCAACCATTTTGCCTCTAGTTTGACATGAAACCATCACACTACACTCTTCCCAACACATATTAAACCAATCAGTGACTGTATTATGTGATTTCTTAATTAATTGTATGGTAGTGTTCATTGGGGTCTCGTATTAGAGGCGGATTAGCAAGTAGACCGTATCCTTATTTTAGTGCTAATCTGCCTTAGAAGAGACGGATTAGCTATGGTGAAAAGTCGGTAATGATCCTCCTTATTAGAGGTGGATTTGCAAGTAGACCGTATCCTTATTTCAGTGCTAACTGCCTTAGAAGAGACGGATTAGCTATGGTGAAAAGTCGGTAATGATCCTCCTTATTAGAGGTGGATTTGCAAGTAGACCGTATCCTTATTTCAGTGCTAATCTGCCTTAGAAGAGACGGATTAGCTATGGTGAAAAGTCGGTAATGATCCTCCTTATTAGAGGTGGATTTGCAAGTAGACCGTATCCTTATTTCAGTGCTAATCTGCCTTAGAAGAGACGGATTAGCTATGGTGAAAAGTCGGTAATGATCCTCCTTATTAGAGGTGGATTTGCAAGTAGACCGTATCCTTATTTCAGTGCTAATCTGCCTTAGAAGAGACGGATTAGCTATGGTGAAAAGTCGGTAATGATCCTCCTTATTAGAGGTGGATTTGCAAGTAGACCGTATCCTTATTTCAGTGCTAATCTGCCTTAGAAGAGACGGATTAGCTATGGTGAAAAGTCGGTAATGATCCTCCTTATTAGAGGCGGATTTGCAAGTAGACCGTATCCTTAAGGACTGATGGTAGGTATCATACTATAGTCAGAAAGGGGTGGTAGATAGCAAAATCGGCGGTAGATAGCAAAATCGGCGGTAGATAGCATACTATAATAGCACAGGTAAGAATCAACAAATGATTCAAATATTCAGAAAGGTTCTTAAAAACACCTTTTTTTCAAGCTAACGGAACAATCCCAATTAAAAGTGACCCAACTCATCTTACCAACAACTACTCTAACGGACTGCTCTGCATATTACCTTGAAAAAGAAAGTATAAAAAAAAGGTTTTCGAAAAATTCTTCGATACCTAACCATCTAAGAGAATCCTTTACTTAAAACGATGGTTCAGCCAATTAAGATAATCACATGTAAGAGAATGAGCGAGAGATTACATTAGTTTAAGGAGAGGTTCTCGACGTTATTATATTCATTGTGTATTAGTATTATTTTCATATCAACAACTGTACAGTACTGTCTACAAATTGCCATACTTTACATGAGTAATATAAATATAGACTGCGTGTAGGGTACAATTAGTTTGAACGGAGTGAGTGGCCCTGCTGAAAACAGCGATCACTTAAAGAGTGTTGCCTTAGCTAATTAAACTGTAGGGTACTGTAGTGAAAGTACTGTACAGTACATATATCATAGTAATATACACTATAGTTAGTATCAGCGAGTGTCGTTAGAGATAAACACCACTGTTTTGTTGCTACAGTATTTAGGCAATAGTATGGCAATGACTCGTATTGTGTGTAGTTTTATTATATACTGTACGTATGGTACATACAGTACAATTGTGTATAGTTATTGAAGTGTGTTCATACAGTAATACAATACTTATACTGTGATAGAAACCATGTAAAAAAAATTTAGCGCATTACGGTGGGTTACTTGCTGTGTTAGACGACCGCACGAGGGCAATGGCCAGTATGATATTAGGTTATGAGTTGGGACAGCAAGCATTTGTAGATTCTCAATTTTTGCGCCTGTCTCTGGTACCTAATGCCCCCGAATAAGGAGAGCTGACTGTATAACATACAGTGAATCATACGTTAAAAATACTTATTAATTGATTTGGTGATGTAAAGACAACATTCCTTCAGATTTCGATTCGCCAAATCCGAGTTTTTTACTTATCACTTCTTAACCGTACTTGCTACGACCTACTTGTATATAACAATTTATGTAAATTTTTTCGGCCTTTCAGCCAATGTACATATGCCATTTCATGTATTTGAGCCATTTCATGTATTTGATACGCCACAGTTTGTATGTAATCTTCTGTAAGAAACACAAATGCCTGCTCAGATTTGACCTTTGTGTGACAAATGTCGTTCGCCCCGACCCAGGCACTTCCTTTCTGTCCGCACACTTGTATATACAGTAAACAGAATGTCCCAAATAATAAACAAGTCCGTTCTCAGCTCCTCATTACGTGCCTTCACAACTGGTGAACTCTCGGATTGGACGGTAACTTTGAAGTTTGGGCTACGCCATTAATGGACTCACTATGCCTGCATTACCTTAGAAAAAAAAAAAAACTTTAAAAGAACCTTACGACGCCTTTGTTAGGTTTTCTGAAAGTTCCTCTCTCGGGTCGACATAAATAAATGCCATTAACGAATTTAATACGGCGCAAAACTCTTACGTTCTGGCATTTTCCCAAGTGGTTTGGCCCTTCCATTTACATATCTACAATCACACTGGAACCCGACACCATCAACAGACTAAATACAGCGCATACCGCGTCTTGGTGTGAGACAGCAAGATGAGCACTGAGATACAGAGTTCAACCGATCCCGCGTTCAACACTACGTCTGTGACACAAACACTACTAGACGCCGCTAGGAAACAATCGTCGCCCAGTCAAAGCGTAAAGCTGCCGCCGTTCCTACGGAGGAACACAGCATCACTTTTCCTTCGGGCAGATATGATGACAGACGGGGGAGCCAAGGCCGACATCATCCTGTCATCTGTATCTGAGGACGTGTTCAACCAGATCTCCTGGATGGACACACGGTCAGGTCGGGTGGACTATGATGACCTGCGAAAGAAACTCATTGCTACATACTCTCTCTCTCCATTCCCCTGAGGGCCCAGCAAGTCCTGGACCTGATAAACTAACCTCTGGGGGACCACTCGCCCGTGGACTCTGGGAGGAACTGGTGGGCCTCCTGATGCTCCCGGAAGTCAACGCAGATGGACGATGGAAAGAGATCAGCTTATCCAGGCAGATCTTCCTGCTTCGCCTACCTCAGGATGTCAAGAGTCCAACTCATCAACACGCATGAGCTTCCAATGGAGGACCTGGTACTCAAGGCCCAGAAACTGCTCGAGACCTCTCGGGCCTCTAAGCATGCCGCACTGCCAACGTTTGTCCAAATGGTCGAGGGAGAGAACGGATTTCAGTTCGCAGAATTCGAGTTTTGTACGTATCTTTTTTTAACCATACTTACTACGACCTGCTTGTATATAACAATGAATGTAGATTTTTCATGTATACAGTATGCCATTTCATGTATTTGATGCTTCACAGTTTGTATGTAATCTTGTGTAAGAAACACAAATGCCCGGTCAGATTTGACCTTTAGGTGACAAAGGTTGTTCGCCCCGACACAGGCACTTTCTTTCCATCCGCACGCCTGTATATACAGTAAACAGAATGTCCCGAATAATAAACAAGTCCGTTCTCAGCTCCTTCTCATTACATGCCTTCACAACTGGTGAACTCTCGGATTGGACGGTAACTTTGCAGTTTTGGCTACGCCATTAACGGATTCACTACGGCTGGGTTACCTTCAATAAACTTTTAACAGAACCTTACGACACCTTAAATTTTCCTAAAATTCCTCTCCCAGGTTGCCATACACAAACGCCACAAACAGATTCAATACAGAGAATAAATCTTGCATTCTGGCATTTTCACGAGTGGTTTGTCCCAGCCATTAACGTATCTACGATTACATGGGAACCTGACACCATTAACGGACTAAATATGGCGCATACCGCATTTTGGTGTAAGACAGCACAATGAGCACTGAGATAGAGAGTTCAACCAATCCCGACCCAACACTACATCAGTGACACAAATGCTACTAGACGCCGCTAGGACACACTCGTCGCCCAGCCCAAGTGTGAAGCTGCCGCTATTCTTACGGAGGAATGTAGCATCATGGTTCCTTTGGGCAAATGTGCTCTTCAGGGTGGCATGAATGACGGATGTGGGAGCCAAGGCCGACATCGTCCTGTCCTCTGTACCAAAAGACATGTTCGACCGGATCTCCTCCTGGCTGGACACACTGTCAGGTCAGGTGGATGATGTCGACCTGCGAAAGAAACTCATCGCTATATACTCTCTTTCTCCATTCCCCTGAGGGCCCAGCAAGTCCTGGACATGATAAACCAACAACCTCTAGGGGACCACTCGCCCGTGGACGTCTGGGACGAACTGGTGGGCCTCCTGATGCTCCCGGAAGTCAACGTAGATGGATGATGGAAAGAGATCGCCTTATCCAGGCAGATCTTCCTGCATTGCCTACCTCAGGATGTCAGAGCCCAACTCGCCTATGCGGACACGCTTCCAATAGAGGACCTGATACTCAAGGACCAGAAACTGCTTGAGGCCACATGGTCGAGGGAAAAAACGACGATGCAGACTGGTTGGACGAAATGGACGGGCAAGAGGTTAACGCAGTGCATCGGAGAAGACCATGGCCCCGGCAGACAAAGAAAGCTAACCCATCTTGGTGTTATTTTCACTAGACCTTCGGAAAAGAAGCCATGAGGTGCAGGGCCCCCATCCGCGTTCCCCCCCAAAAATAGGACCGCGACCACCCACAACACAGACCGTGGCTGCTAACACCACAAGACAGCAACAGGTGGAGTTTTACCTCCGCGACGCTATGTCAGGTCGGATGATGATGGTCGACACCGGCGCCCTGCAATCAACATTACCGCCGACGAAGGAGGACCCCAATAACCCCACCGACGCCACCACGCAGTTGGTGGCTGCCAAAGGTAGCCCCATCCACTGCTATGGCACCAGGACATTGGAGATCTACATCACGGGACGCTCCTATATCTAACCCTTCGTCATCGCCAAAGTCAATTGCCCTCTGCTGAGAGCGGATTTACTTGCCCACCACGGACTGCTCGTGGTTGTCGCCCCGAACCGTCTCCTAGACACGGGAAGATGCCGTTACTGTCCTCTCACCGCCGGCTCGGGCATACCAACTGTGTGCTCCCTTACCTCTCAATGCTACGCAGACCTCCTGCAAGAGTTTCCCGGCGTATTCAAGCCGGAACTCCGCCAGTCTGCTGGTTCACCAGCCAAACACAGCGTATAACACCACATTTCAAATATGGGACCCGCCAAGCATGCCGTTTCACTGATCACTGCACCAGAAAAGTTCGCCGGCATGGAGCGGCGTGGGATCTGCAAGGGGGCGGCAAGTCCATGGGCCTCCCCCCTCAATACGATAAAGAAACACGACGGCACCTGAAGACCTTGTGGGGACTATCGCCGCCTCAACCTAATCACAACACCCGATCATCACCCACGGCCGAACATGCAGGATCTCACCAGCACCCTGCATGGGGAGATGTTTACGAAGATGTACTTCAAGTCGTACTTCCAGGTCCCCATCCACCAGAACG
>NC_090753.1:61243834-61253834 GCF_036898095.1 Palaemon carinicauda
ACACATTCTTCGAGCAAAAAAAAAAAAAAAAAAAAAAAAAAAAAAAAAAAAAAAAAAAAAAAAAAACTGTTAAAGATTACTTTTATAAGACAGTGAATCTGGGGCTGAAGGACTTTAGCTGCATGGCGTTTCCACTTGTTTCTTTCACGATACTGATTCAAAGGTTTAAAGGCCCCTCATGAATGGCAGAGGCAAAGGACAGTGATATTGCCCTATCAAGCAGGACAATGTCCTAGAGACTGACCATATATACATATGATCAGCGCTCATGCCCCTTCTTCACCTAAGCTAGGACCAAGGAAGGCCTGCCAATGGCTGCTGATGACTCAGCAGGTACCAGGTAGATCTAAAGGTTCCCCCAAACCCCCAATCCTTAGCTCAAAAGGATGGTAAGGTTACAGCAATCAAAGGAACTAACAAGTTTGAGCAGGACTCGAACCCCAGTCTGGCGTTCACCAGTCAGGGACGTTACCACATCGCCCACCGCAACCCTAACAACCCCAAGCACAACATGATACCTTTCATATATTCCTTTCAGTAAGATAGTAACTGCTTCCGGAATAGCTTAACATATAGACTTAAAAGTTTGCCGTACGAACGGTAAAAATCCTGGAATAAATGTAGCCAGGCGTTTAACGTTTTATAAACGGATATGTCGACATAAAGGAGTGATATTACGGTCACAAACAGAGATATTAACAAAGTAGGGTAAAATTACGGTCGCCTGTATTTTACTGAAATACGGTTGAGAACAGAATATTTTTAGGGAGAATTTCCGATTAAAATTACGTGTTTTGTAAAACGGTGAATATAGATGTACTCGTATTACAAGCAAAATAACCGGCAAAACCCATAAAACACATTCCACTATATATATATATATATATATATATATATATATATATATATATATATATATATATATATATATATATATATATATATATATATATATATAGATATATATTATGCAATCTACAATATCTTTACGTACACTTGAAAAAACCGTAATTTTAATCGGAAATTCTACGTAAAAATATACTGTTCTTAACCGTATTTCAGTAAAATACAAGAGACCGTAATTTTATCCCACTTTGTCAGTATCTTTTACGAGTTGGTGACCGTAATATCACTCATTTACATCAATATATCCGTTATTAAAACGGTAAAAATCCTGGAATAAATGTTGCCAGGCATTTACCGTTTTTAATGCAAATTCCAAATAGTGTAATATTATGAATAACTTACTGTATTATTAAAATAATAATAATTTGCAGCAAGATGATCCTCCCTAATAGTGAAATGATCGTGTAAACAATTCCAACTCGTACCTGTAAAGAAAAGAGAAACAAAGTTAATTTTCTTTCAAAAAACGTTTTTGATATAAACAAATATACAG
This sequence comes from Palaemon carinicauda, assembly GCF_036898095.1. NCBI lineage: Eukaryota > Metazoa > Arthropoda > Malacostraca > Decapoda > Palaemonidae > Palaemon > Palaemon carinicauda. The sequence continues at coordinate 61,245,234 of NC_090753.1, forward strand.
TATATGTATTGGTGTGCTACTGTCTTAAGCACACATTTGAGTATGAGTTGTTTTCAAATGTATTTGAATGGTTTACTGAACACATTTTAGTAGTTTTTAAGTTTTATTGTGAATAACAACTGAGTTAAACATCTCCATCACTGGAGGAAGCTGTGTTGGTCCACATGACCAATTCTGGTGAAGTTTTGATATGAACTGAACAAATTACTGATATCCCAAAAATCGTACACTTGCTTTAATTTGGATAAGTGACGGAATCGGAAGACACCTGCATCCGGTGACGTCACAAACTTTCACACGAAGAGACAATGTGTTGACACTAAGAAAGAATGACAACTTAGCATCTTACATCCTGTACACAATTTGAGTTGACCATAGCAAATCTCACGGCCAGCTCTTCCAACCAACATGACATATTACGTCATTTGTTTTAAACATGTAATATTACTATTCTAATCATTACATATGCTCGGCCAGCTATCTCAATTTTTTTTTACAAAAATTTAACAACAAGCCGAAACATGGTTATTAGGTGTGACTGGACATACGTATCATTCATTGTCCAAAACTAGCTATATCCAACTGAGGACGAATGTCCAAATAGGCACATCAAAACTAATAACAATAATGCATACAAAAAAGATATTACCAAAGCAAAAAGAAAAATGCATGATAAAACCAAGATCATATATATGGTACATTGCTAGCAAATGATTACATGGTACCAAAAAACAAAACAAATTCTGACTTACAAATGATTCGGTAACTTGATAAAGAATAATTGTTACCTTTGTCAGAAACAAGATACTCAATTTTTAGTGCACAAATACGAATTCCTGGTACGTACACGTACCACGGTTTCGTACATATATATATATATATATATATATATATATATATATATATATATATATATATATATATATATATATATATATATTTATATATAGGGCTGATACATTTTATTAGATGCCCATAGATTCTGTTATATATCTTATATATTTTTTTTTTTTTTTTTCTCTTTTCTTTTTTAACATTCCGGCTTATATATTTTTATTAGATGCCGAGAGAAAAAAATTATTTATATCCTTTTTTATTTTATTTATTTTTTTAAATGTTATTTTAAATGTATTTTTAACAATGCAAATGTAGAGAATTTCTTTAATTACATATTACTAGCGTACTAATCAGCTTTTCATACAAACATCCTGTATTACTCCTGTATTAAAAAGAAAACTTTTTAGTTACAAAAATTAAAATTTTTCCTCACTTCTTTTAATTTCTTATGTGAGACAATGGTACTATTCTCTCATCCGTGGGTTGGGCTACGTTTTGAATTCTAAACCTATTGGCCGTTAATGTTTCCAAAATGTTAAATGGGCCTTCAAACTTAGGTGTTAGTTTATAGTTGAGCCCTTTTCTGACATTGATTTGAATATAGATGTTATCACCCACGGTATATGTTTTAGTTGGTTTCGCTATTTTATCATGATTCCTTTTCATTATGATTTGTGATTCTTCTAAATTCTTTCGAAGGATATCATATCGACTTATACTTGCATTTATACATTCTTTTAAAGGATTTGATAGATTAGTTGTAGGCGTTAATACATGGAAAGGTGTTCTAACTGGGGTACCATACAATGCTTCATGCGGTGACATTTTAATTGATATATGATATGAATGATTCAGAGTACTCAGTGCCGCCGGTATTGCAATATCCCAGTTGGGGTCTGATCCCCCTAGTGTTACCCTCAATATATTTAATATCTTCCTATTTGCTCTTTCCACTAGCCCATTAGACTCTGGGTGATATATCATGGTATTGATCTTCTTTATGTTGAGGAATTCACACAATGAGATAAGAAAGTGATTATTAAATTCACCACCCGAGTCTGAGATTATCATGTGTGGAATTCCATGTTTACAAATGTAACACTCGTAAAACTTCCTAGCGCATTCAATCGCAGTTTTAGTTTTAAGCGCTATTAGTTCTGTATATCGAGTTAAAGCATCTATAATCACTAAGAGGTGCTTATTCCCTCTGTCTGACTCGTAAAATCCTGTTAACAAATCTAAATGTATTCTTTCAAAGGGTTGATTGGGAACAGGATAAGCTCCTAAGCTAACAGGTGTTTTCGTATGCCCTTTGTTTTCCTGACATGTGCGACAATTAGCTATGTGTCTTTTTATATCTGTAAGCATTGTATGCCAATAAAACAATGATTTGGCTTTCTGTGACATTAATGAGAACCCAGGGTGTCCATGTAATGGATTTGAATGCAACCAATTCAGGACAGTGGAAACAAGTGAGTTTGGTACTACTACCTGGTCGTTAGTTACATGTGGTGTATTGCGGGTTTTCCTTGTCACAGTCCTACACAGAATATTATCTTTGATTACATAATTCTGCTGCTTATACTTTATATATTCTTTTTCTTTATGATTGCCTTTCAAAGCATTTATAATTGTTTCTATTTTCTGATCTTTTCTTTGCTCAGTCTGTAACAATTCAGCACTCCAGCCTAAATCTTCTTGTTCAGATATTGTTTTTACAATAGGCATGGATGTTGATATATCTATTAATTCAGCTAAAGACTCCGTACAAGATGACACGGGGTTGCGTGATAATGCATCCGCAATGATATTTGCTTTCCCAGGTAAATACCCGATTCTTGCGCCAAAATCTTGAATGATTAAATGCCACCGAGTTCGTTTAGGGCTGTGATTGAAGCCTTTAAAGAACTCTGTTAGTGGTTTATGGTCAGTAAGAACCTTGACGGGATAACCGTAAATTATGAACTTAAAATGCACTAGCGAATTAACAATAGCTAGTCCTTCCTTGTCTATTACTGCATACTTACTTTCGGAAGTTCTCAATTTTCGAGAATAGAAAGCTATCGGGAAAAACTGTTTATCATATTGCTGAAGCAATACCCCTCCTACTCCTAAGTCTGAGGCGTCTGTTGCAATGAAGAATTCCTTACCGAAGTCAGGAAATTTTAAGATAGGAGAACTACACAGTTCATCTTTCAAAGTATTAAACGCCTGTTGATGTTGCTCAGACCATATGAAATCTACGCCCTTCTTCGTAAGATCAGTTAAAGGAGCGGCTATTATTGAATAGTTGCGTATAAAACGCCTGTAATATCCACTACAACCCAGAAATTGCTGTATTCCCTTGACATTAGTAGGTATGGGAAAATTACGTATAGCCGACACCTTATCATGGACTACTTTAAGACCTTGGCTTGACACCATGAAACCCAAATATATCAATTCTGTTTTGAAAAATTCACACTTACTAATCTTTACCCTTAAGTTATGTTGTCTTAATCTCTGTAGTACTAGTTCTAACTTACGTAGATGTTCCTCTAAGGTGTTGGAAAAGATTACAAGATCATCCATATAGGCATGCAATATATCCCCTAACAAGTCTCCAAACACTATGTTAATCATTCTTGTAAATGTTATAGGAGCACAACGTAAACCAAAAGGCATCCGTAAAAATTCATAATGTCCCCTGGCTGTGCTGAAGGCTGTGTATGGGATACTATCTTCTTCTAATGATATCTGGTGAAAGCCTTTAAGTAAGTCCAAACTGGTAAAATATTTATTCTGACCTAACAAAGACAAAATATCGTCAGTACATGGCACTGGGAATCGATCAGGGATCGTTTCCTCGTTTAGACGACGAAAGTCGACGCAGATACGCCATGTTCGATCTTTTTTCGGTACAACTATTAAAGGAAAATTATAAGGGCTATTTGATTTTCTAATGACTCCTTCCTCTAACATTTTACCTACTTCATCATTTATTTCATTCTGGAATTTCATAGGGAGTCTGTACGAGGGTACATATATAATTTTCTGTTTGTCTTTTAACCTTATTTGATGCTCGATCACATCTGTTTTTCCTAAGGATCCATCCGTAGTGGAAAAGACATCTGTATATTTATTTAAAAGTTCAAAAATTTTCTGCTGAATTTCTTCGTCTTGAATGTCCTTACTGATTTTATTTTTAATAGATCGTAAAAGGGATTCATCCGCAACTGATTGAGAGTGATTGATTTCAGCAACGGTAAGAATACGATGTTTATAAACTTCTACATCCAAGATATGTTGATTTTTGTGAATTACTAAAGTGTTATTTAAATGATTACAGACTTCGATATTACATTGCTGATGTGAGCCTACTGTATAAATAGCTTGTGTGACAGACAATCCGTTGGTTTTCAAAGTATCGGAAAGGATTAATATTTCAGATCCCGGTAGTGTTTTCTTTATTTGCACTATTAAATTCGAAGGTATGTTTGGTTCGATATATTGCGTGCAAGATGATATTACGGGTGAACGAGAATTCTGCTGGGTCGCGTACATTATTTCTTTATTAGTGAGACAAGTTATTGGTTCTTCAACGTACGTTACGGTTACATTTGTCGTCTCCTTTTTATCCAAAACTGACTTTAAAGTATTAGAAGACTTATAGAATTTCCCTTTGATATACACGCCGTGCTTTGCAGGAGCTAAGATAATGTTTTGATTTCCCATAGATGGGTATCCTATAATTACAGCTGGATACATATTAATGTTTTTCACAACAACAAATGTATCGGCAAACGTGCGATTACCGACTCTGAACTGAATATGAGTTATGCCTATGACGTTTAATTCATTATTTCCTATACCTGAAAGTCTGATTCCTGATTTTTCAATCGGAAAGTTCGAAAACAACAAATGATGCGTCTTCAAATCCATAATATTACGTGGACTACCAGAGTCAAAAAATAACGTAAAGGATTTGTGTTCTAAATTTACAGCATATAAGGTTGGCCGTAACTCATTTTGGCTTATTATTGTATGAATTCGTTGCAAATCTACGGGAACATGCACTGTTTTACTTAATTCGGCCGTGTGTTTCATAGGAAAATCTATTGTCTCACAATTATCTGATAAAACATTAAATTGATTATTCAATACTATTGATGTTGACATAAATGACCTTGACCCAACATCACTCTCTTCCCCTCTAGAGTTAACTATGTGGTATTTGCTTTGCTCTGCACATTCTGAAAATTAGGCTGACTTTGCGAGGTCTGGTTTGACGGCCCAGGCTCAGCGATATTTGAAGAAGTGTTTGTTTGTTTCGGACTCTGAACTGCATTGACATTTTGTTGTTTCTTCTTATTGTTAAAATGAGGATTTTTCTTTTTATTTCCATATGGAACTGACTGTGGAATTGACTGTGTATTTCTAGGATATTGTTGTGTCTTACGCGCGTAACATTGACTATAAGAATGTGATCCTGTGTTGTGAACTGAACAAAATTTCGTTCTACAGTCTGCGCTTATGTGACCTTGACGTTTGCAGTTGTAACACGTCACTCCCGCTACTGGATTATTAATTACGTTCACTGTTTGTGGTTTTGTTTCATTCTTAGCAAAAACTTGAGTTAACACGGGATCGAGATCTGGACACTTGGACATGTGCTTCTTTATCTGTTTATAGACATCCAATTCCGTACTTGCAGGCATTAACTTCTTATCAAAGCACCGCACTAAAGCTTCAGGCAACATAAGTGTCATGCAAGTTAAATACATTAATCGTAAAAAATCTTTCACGGAGATATTATCGTTAGTAACCCAAGTGGAATTACCTAAAATGTCCTGATATTCGTTAAGCCTATCAGCTATGAGAGCTGCTCTCTCAACAACATTAAGCCGATTCATAGTGGCTTGATTAAGTGTATTTCGTAACGTTAACACTACATCCAAAGCTTCCTCACCCCCATAGATCGCGCGTAACCTAACTTTGAAATCATCCCAAGTAACTGCTTCCTGAAATGAAACACCTCTTAAATACGCACTCGCATCCCCCTTAGAAAAATCTATAAAACTTTTAGCTTCTTGTAATTGTACAAAAGGATCTACGATTTGTTTGGCATTTAAATGGGCATCAACGGATGAAATCCATGACTCCACATTTTGTGGCAAGAACCCGTTGACACGGCCTTGAAAAGGAAGGATTGCTGACCTGGCATTTACAAGCGTCACAATTGGAGGAGGATTAGCCTGGCCTACACCACTAGGTCCAGGGGTAGGGCTGACAGGAGGAGCCATGACTGCTGTATTCTTTTTTTTTTTCTATCTCTTTGACCCCTTTCAATCCTATCAAAATATCTATATGAGTACAGACGCCCACTGCGTAAACGCATATGTATAATAAAATTCCCCCAACAATGTTACTAATCCCAATACATTTCCCCCCAAGAGTTTATGAAAGAAAAAGGAATTAGCACAAAGAAAGAAAAATTCTAAATGAGAATTCGGAGTTTCTTATAACAAAGTTTAGGAATTCACTCACCCCAGTAATAATTGACTAACGACTTGTGATAACTACACTTCACTGCACAAACTGAAATGAATACAAAATCTCTGTACTTAGCTTATATATGAAGTCGAGTCGTCTCTCTCTCTCTCTCTCTCTCTTGATGTTTTGTTAGCGATGTCTCGTTCTAGTTTCTTGTAGAATGTAGGTCTTCCTGGATATGTTTTGCAATAGTTGAATGCCAGTCCTTGGGTTTCCTAGGATGTTGATTGAAGATTCTATTTGTATACTAACATATGTTGGTGTTAGCATTTTCGTTGGACTTAGTCAAAATTGTAGATTCTTGTAGATAGTTCTGAGTTCTTGAAGATCTTTATCAGGTATTACAGCTTTTATGTTGAAGTCTTGAAGATATATCTCTGGTTTTACAGCTATTTATTTTGAAGTCTTGAAGATATTTCTCTAATTCTTAGAGTTTAACCGCTGTCTTTGAGTTTAATCGCTGTCTTTGAGTTTAACCGCTGCCACCATTTATTGGTGTGCTACTGTCTTAAGCACACATTTGAGTATGAGTTGTTTTCAAATGTATTTGAATGGTTTACTGAACACATTTTAGTAGTTTTTAAGTTTTATTGTGAATAACAACTGAGTTAAACATCTCCATCACTGGAGGAAGCTGTGTTGGTCCACATGACCAATTCTGGTGAAGTTTTGATATGAACTGAACAAATTACTGATATCCCAAAAATCGTACACTTGCTTTAATTTGGATAAGTGACGGAATCGGAAGACACCTGCATCCGGTGACGTCACAAACTTTCACACGAAGAGACAATGTGTTGACACTAAGAAAGAATGACAACTTAGCATCTTACATCCTGTACACAATTTGAGTTGACCATAGCAAATCTCACGGCCAGCTCTTCCAACCAACATGACATATTACGTCATTTGTTTTAAACATGTAATATTACTATTCTAATCATTACATATGGTGATAAAGAGGAGCAAACATATTTATGTGATATTATCATTACATCTCTGTTTGTTTTCAATGTTCGAAACGAAGGCAGAATGAATCGACGATCATACCTTGGCAGGCATTTGCATAAGCCACACACACAAAAAGGGGGTAAAACATAACCTCCTTCAAATTTCGTTGGCGGAGGTAATAATCCAAGAAAGTGTGAGGTTTGTGCGTTAAACGAATCTCTCGTATAAGGCCGTGAGGCGGCTAAAGTAATTGTGGTTTTCTGCTCAAGGTTCTGCCTGGACAGAGAACCACGTTACCACTATACTAGCCTATTGACTAGTAAAGAGGTAACGTGTTTGCCTAGTATTCACATGGCGGCAGATCGATCCCAGCCCGGGACCATGAGTTTAAACAGCTTACTGGTTAGGCACCTGCTATGGTTGAGCACCACAGTTAGGGGGCTGGGCTTACCCGGCTGACGTTCTGACGAGCATTTTAACTGATGATACTGGAACTGAAACCCGACACCTTTAATCTTTAAAATATCTTCGATGTTTTCGAATACATTTGAGTTTGTGTAAGAAAAAAAAAAAAACACTACAAATGAAGCAAAGCAATGAGTACACACTCGTTTGCCTTTCAAAAGGGTAATTTCCATATTTTGTTTTTTCCTCATTCCCGAAACTCAAATGTTTTTTTTCTGAATTCCTACAATCCCTCCCGAGCCTTTGAAGAAATAATTGAATGCAAATTAGATAAGAGTCTTTTAGGAAACCTGCAAAGGGCAAAGGAATGAAACGCAGGTTTAATGGACACGGGTCATCAAAGACAAGTTTTGAAGACATCGTCTGTCTTCCAATTAATAATTATAACAAGAGCACTCTGAAAGTGCAGACCTCCACCACAGCAACTTATTTCTCAAAACCAGCGTGCCTTTCCCAGAATAAATTAATCATTTCCAGCTCTTTATATAACAGTTTAAAATCCCTAAAAGTTTCATTACTTTACGATTAAAATTGTGGCCCTATGGCTGATGATCGGAATTTGACCTTTTGCTTGACCTTGACCCTGGACTCGACCTTGACATTCGACCTTAACATGTACTAATTGGCGTGGATTTTCATACACTCAAATATGAACCAAGTTTGAAGTCTCTGTGACAACGATGTCTAAACTTAGGCCTGAGTACGTGAATTGGACATTTTGCATGACAGTGACCTTGACCTTTAACCTTGACCTTCCACAATTTAATCATTTCCAGCTTTTTACATAACAGTTAATCACTACAAGTTTCATTACTC
>NC_090753.1:61258834-61262416 GCF_036898095.1 Palaemon carinicauda
TTTTTCATCATAAGAATGTAAAAACTGTTCGTGATTTCTATTTTTTAATCTCTGTTCTATATTCAACAATAACAATAATATTGATTGGCATAGTTATTACACTTCGTTCACAAGGGATTCTGAAACTATTGCACACCACCCGAGAGAAATTACAGGAATATCAGCAACAATAGCATAACTTTCCACATAAATTTCCATCTGACAGGTAGGTATCCAAGACCTAAGATAAGAGCTATCTACATCAGCATTTCATGAGAATATATATTAAATAGAAAAATACATATGAAGGATGCATGCATTCGCATACATATACATAAGTATATACATATAGCCTACACGGAATTATATACTGCATATGCAAACAGACAAATATATATATATATATACAAACGTATATACAAATATATATATACTATATATTATACATACATATATATAAATTATATATATATATATATATATATATATATATATATATATATATATATATATATATATATATATATATTGTCTGTATTAATGTTAGTGTTTTGATTAATCCAAAACTAAAATTTATAGCGATAGAGAGACGAAGAAATAAAAAAACAATTAAATACAAAATCAGAAAATCAGAACACACACACTCTCACTCTCTCTCTCTCTCTCTCTCTCTCTCTCTCTCTCTCTCTCTCTCTCTCTCCATGTACAATCTATCCTAAAAAGCTCGTTCAGTCCCAATAATTTCTTTACATCGATAGAAAAAAAAAATATTTCCTCACTTCCACCTCACTGACCATCTGGAGTTCAAATTTCGGCCAAGTAAACTTCAATATAAGTCCTGAGATTTCTAAAAATTCTAAAAAGGGTGCTAATCCAACTCTCTCTCTCTCTCTCTCTCTCTCTCTCTCTCTCTCTCTCTCCCAAAATAATTTATATTCCCAAAGGCAAATATATTAGTACCAAATTCAAGTAAATCTTTCGGAAGCCAATTTATATATATGCAAATTGGGATCCCCCCTTTCACCTTGGCTACCTAACACTCCACACACACAGGATTTAGGTCAAATATACTTCCATACCGTTACCAAATAAGGATTTTCCATGGCAGGCATTAACAGTTTCTCTCTCTCTCTCTCTCTCTCTCTCTCTCTCTCTCTCTCTCTCTCTCTGATAGTGTTTGTTTGTATTCTTTATGTTCGTTTCTTTTATCTTTATGTAAAGAATACAAAAAATATCATACGGTTTAATTACTTTTGAAAATCTAAAATGTTTTAAGTTAAAACATTTTGAAAAAGAAGGATTAATTGTCAAGCTTAGAACGCTGGTATTATTGTTATTATTATCATTATTGTAGTAGCATCAGGATTTTTTAATGAACCTCATAATTTTCAATTACCTTATCTCTTTTTATTACCTCCAGTTCTTATACTTTTTATATCTTCGATTTAATACCTATAAAATATTCACTGAGTTTTCATAACCTTACCAGCCATAAATTCATCCCTTTGATTTATTTCATTTCCTCAGAAGACGTTTCCATCATAATCCATTATGGAAATGATTGAAACCACTGACTTTTTCTGGCTAACTTTTGAGCTATGACAAATTTGATGTTTCAACATGGATCATTTACTAATGTTACTTATGTAGGGCAGTTTTAGACGGTCGCCATTTTATTTATATGTAGAATATGCATATATATATATATATATATATATATATATATATGGATAAATATCAACACAACATCGTGTTCAAATAGAAATAAATTTCTACCTCATACTTGGGATCGAACGCTAGCCCCTTCTAATGAAAGGCCAGGTCGAAACCAACCATGTCACGAGAGCCCATAAAAGAAATTGGAACCTGACGCTAACAGCTGTCCGAGGATTTACCTGGCGAGACATCAGTCTCTTACCAGCGAGTTTTACCCAATTTCCCGGGCCACCACGTGACACAATTGGTAGTAATTCATTCAAATTACCCCTAATGAGTCAATTTGGATAAATATCAACACAACATCGTGTTCAAATAGAAATAAATTTCTACCTCATACTTGGGATCGAACGCTAGCCCCTTCTAATGAAAGGCCAGGTCGAAACCAACCATGTCACGAGAGCCCATAAAAGAAATTGGAACCTGACGCTAACAGCTGTCCGAGGATTTACCTGGCGAGACATCAGTCTCTTACCAGCGAGTTTTACCCAATTTCCCGGGCCACCACGTGACACAATTGGTAGTAATTCATTCAAATTACCCCTAATGAGTCAATATGGATAAATATCAACACAACATCGTGTTCAAATAGAAATAAATTTCTACCTCATACTTGGGATCGAACACTAGCCCCTTCTAATGAAAGGCCAGGTCGAAACCAACCATGTCACGAGAGCCCATAAAAGAAATTGGAACCTGACGCTAACAGCTGTCCGAGGATTTACCTGGCGAGACATCAGTCTCTTACCAGCGAGTTTTACCCAATTTCCCGGGCCACCACGTGACACAATTGGTAGTAATTCATTCAAATTACCCCTAATGAGTCAATATGGATAAATATCAACACAACATTGTGTTCAAATAGAAATAAATTTCTACCTCATACTTGGGATCGAACGCTAGCCCCTTCTAATGAAAGGCCAGGTCGAAACCAACCATGTCACGAGAGCCCATAAAAGAAATTGGAACCTGACGCTAACAGCTGTCCGAGGATTTACCTGGCGAGACATCAGTCTCTTACCAGCGAGTTTTACCCAATTTCCCGGGCCACCACGTTCGATCCCAAGTATGAGGTAGAAATTTATTTCTATTTGAACACGATGTTGCGTTGATATTTATCCATATTGACTCATTAGGGGTAATTTGAATGAATTACTACCAATTGTGTCACGTGGTGGCCCGGGAAATTGGGTAAAACTCGCTGTTAAGAGACTGATGTCTCGCCAGGTAAATCCTCGGACAGCTGTTAGCGTCAGGTTCCAATTTCTTTTATGGGCTCTCGTGACATGGTTGGTTTCGACCTGGCCTTTCATTAGAAGGGGCTAGCGTTCGATCCCAAGTATGAGGTAGAAATTTATATATATATATATATATATATATATATATATAAATAAAGATATCTCGTAATGTATAGATATATACTTTATGTATATTTCTAATTCCGTTTGTATAATCATAACTATAACTCCAATCCTTTCCTATAGATTTCTTAGATTAGGAAAGAAATACCACAGTATATCAACGCTTTTTAAAAGGGTAATATTCCAGGAAAAATGTCTTATTTACAATTACAAAACCTAGAGGTAAATAAAAGCAAAGGATAAATACGCTGCATAGATTGGGCAAAATGTTTACACATAACTTACCAAAATCCAGCAAACGTATTCGTCTGATATGAAATGTCCCTTAAAAATAATAACCGTTATTCATCGTCTTTTTAACTGTTTAAACAAGAGAGAGAGAGAGAGAGAGAGAGAGAGAGAGAGAGAGAGAGTGAGTGTGTGTGTGTGTGAGAGAGAGAGATGAGAGAGAGAGAGAGAGTAGTGAGTGTGTGTGTGTGTGTGTGTAAATATATATGCATATAATATATAATTATATATATGAATG
>NC_090753.1:61262916-61287916 GCF_036898095.1 Palaemon carinicauda
CTTAAACACAAACTCGATTCTCGCCCCTCTGAAATGTAGTCTCATATTTCTGGGTGTAATTAAGATTCCCAGGAATTCGAATCTTGAGAAGGGGGGGGGGGGGGGCGATTTCCATCTTGCCTGGGGGGTGGTTGGAAGGGAGAGAAGCGTTTACTATTTCCAAAGAATAAAACAACTCTGGGTAGGGGCAGGGACTGGGAGTGGGATAGAGGGTGTGGGTGAGGGGATAGAAGGAGTACGCATCAACCACGTGAAAATTACATGAAATTGCTGGGAGGTCTCTCTCTCTCTCTCTCTCTCTCTCTCTCTCTCTCTCTCTCTCTCTCTCTCATATACAGTATATGTTTATATATGCTATATGTGTGCATGCATGTATATGCATTTTATATATTGTATATACATATATATAGGCATATACATTATATATATATTTATATTGTACATTCATGTTTAAATTTTTCTTTCATAGATTTACTCTCTCTCTCTCTCCTCTCTCTCTCTCTCTCTCTCTCTCTCTCTCTCTCTCTCTAGTATACAGTATAGTATATATATATATAATATATATATATAAAATATACACTATATATGCTTGTGTGTACAAACATATTCTATCTTTGTATAGATTTATATTATCTCTCTCTCTCTCTCTCTCTCTCTCCTCTCTCTCTCTCTCTCTCCTCTCTCTCTCTCGTGATTAAACAGATGTAAAGACGATTAATACAGTATATCATTTTTAAGTGACATTTCATATCAGACGAATACTTTGATGATTTTTAGTAAATAATGTTTATACAATTTGCGTAATCTATATTATGCAATATATTTATCCTTTTCTTTTATTTACTTCTAGGTTTTTTAATTGTAAATAAGACAATTTTTCCTGGAATATTACCCTTTCAAAAATCGTTGATATACTGTGTTATTTCTTTCTTAATCTAGGAAGTCTGTAGTGGAAGAATAGGAGTTATAGTTATAGTTATACAAACGTGAATTAAAATACATATTCGTATATTTTTGTTATACATTACGAGATATCCATATATACTGTGTATATATATATTATTATATACAGTGTATATATATATTATATATACAGTATATATATATATATATATATATATATATATATTCATACATACAAACATATATAGCCCCCTGTGGCTGCGGGGGCATATAAAAATTAGAATATCGCCAACGTTATCCCTGCGTGTCGTAAGAGGCGACTAAAAGGGACGGGACGAGGGGGCTGGGAACCCCCTCTCCTGTATAAAAATCCTACGAGACAAAGACAAAGAGATGGAAGCTGGGGGAGAGTGACTGCTCCCCGCACTCTAGTTTTGGGGTGTTTGAATGTGCGTGGATGTAGTACGATAGAGAGTAAAAGATGTGAGATTGGAAGTATGTTTAGAAGTAGAAGGATGGATGTATTGGCCTTGTGTGAGACAAAGATGAAAGGAAAAGGTGAAGGTGATGTTTGGTGAAATGTCTGGTAGAGTGTCTGGGATTGAAAGGGGAAGAGCGAGAGGGGTGTGGTGTTATTGCTGAGTGAATGGATGACAGGTAAAGTAGTGGAATGGAAGGAGATATCATCTAGGTTAATGTGGGTAAGGGTTAGGTTGGGTAGGGAATGTTGGGCGTTTGTCAGTGCGTATGGGCCAGGTAGTGATAAAAGTGAAGAAGAGCGGAATGAGTTCTGGAATGAATTAACTAGGTGTGTAGAAGGACTGGGTAGAAGGAATTATGTAGTTGTTATGGGTGACTTAAATGCTAGAGTGGGCGTGGAGAGGTAGAAGGTGTCATTGGAAGTATGGCGTACCAGGTGGAAATGAGAGTGGTGAGAGACTGGTAGATATGTGTGTTGAGCAAGAATATGGTGATAAGTAATAGCTTTTTCAAAAGAAAGATAAAAATAAGTATACATGGGTAAGAGTAGCAAATGGAAGAGTAGTAGAAAGGGCATTAATGGATTATGTGTTGATAACTAAAAGAATGTTTGGAAGATTGAAAGACGTGCACGTGTTTAGGGGGTATGGCTAACGGTATGTCTGATAATTTTTTGGTGGAAGTAAAATTAGTTGTAGCAAAAGAGTGGGGGAATAGAGTAGGTGAATGTAAAAGGGAGCTAGTGAGGGTTGAAGAGCTAATAAAACTGGGGGTAAAAAGTAAATATCAGGAAAGGTTGAAAATGCCTTATGACGAAGTGAAGTAAGAGAAACTGGCAATTAGAGGAGGAGTGGAAGTTAGTAAAAGAAAATTTTGTTGGGATTGCAAGTGATGTGTGTGGCAAGAAGGTTGTTGGAGGCATCATGAGGAAGGCAGTGAATGGTGGAATGAAGGAGTGAAGGTAAAAGTGGAAGAGAAAAAGAGGGCTTTTGAAGATGGCTGCAGAGTAATAGTGTAGAGAAGTATGAAAAATATAAAGAGAAAAATGTGGAAGTAAAGCACAAGTACGTGAGGCAAAGAGGGCAGCTGACCTGAGGTGGGGTCAGGGATTGGGTCATTCATATGAAGAGAATAGAAGAAGTTTTGGAAAGAAGTGAAGAGAGTAAGGAAGGCTGGCTCAAGAATTGAAGAGACAGTGAAAGATGGAAATGGGAGGTTGTTAAAAGGAGAGGAGGCAAGGAAAAGATGGGCGGAATATTTTGAAAGTTTACTGAATGTTGAGGGATAATAGGGAGGCAGATATAATGCTGTTGCAAGTGTTGAGGTGCCAGTGATGGGAGATGAGAATGAGAGAGAGATTACAATAGATGAAGTGAGGAGAGCACTAGATGAAACAAGAGTAGGAAAAGCGTCTGGTATGGATGGGGTGAGAGCTGAGATGTTGAAGGAAGGGGTTGTGACTGTACTTGAATGGTTGGTGAGATTGTTTAATATGTGTTTTGTGTTGTCAATGGTACCAGTAGATTGGGTTTGTGCATGTATTGTACCACTATATAAGGGTAAGGGAGATGTGCATGAGTGTTGTAATTCAAGAGGTATTAGTTTGTTAAGCGTAGTTGGAAAAGTGTATGGTAGAGTAATGATTAATAGGATCAAGGATAAAACAGAGAATGCAATCTTAGAAATACACGGGTGGTTTTAGAAGAGGTAGGGGTTGTATGAATCAGATTTTTACAGTAAGGCAGATATGCGAGAAATATTTAGCAAAAGGTAAGGAGGTGTATGTTGCGTTATGGATCTAGAGAAAGCGTATGATAGAGTTGATAGGGAAGCAATGTGGAATGTGATGAGGTTATATGGAGTTGGTGGCAATAACTTTAAGAAATGTTTAGCACCCCATAAACGTGGAAACTATTCGCTTCAGTTCATCTGGTTCCCTTTCCGGCCTGCAGCCTCCAGTTCAAAATACCGCCATACACGCTCAAACTGGCCTGAACAAAACCGGTTAAATCTGGTTTCCTCAGTCGACCTGTCCAGATCAAACTGTGCGTATATGGCGGGCTTTAGAGTGGACCGTCAATTATTATCCATCTCTCACACTTCGATGGAGAAAGTGTATCCTTTCTCTTTGCACTTTTGCCTGTCTGGTAAGAGTATAATGAAAGGGTGACACGACTGAATGCGAAGCCGATTATTGTTGTGCAAAAAATGGCGGCTTTGCATAATAACTCGCAAAAATCAAATGTGAACATTAAATAGCATAATCATTTCTTGCTATCCTTTCAAGTTGTATACAAAATATACGGGTATTTAAGTTTCTTATTTTCAATAGCGAAAACATGCTGTCAGGCAGATCAAACCAAAGTTATCAGCTCAATGTGACCGATAATGGTATTAGGAGTATCTTCATGAATTTATTTCGGTTCTTACAATTACAAGAATTTACAAAATCTCACTCAACTCATGAAATAAAATATGATAGGCTTATCTTCATACAATATATGAAATCGTCATTTAAAAATCTCTTGCTAATATCTAAAATATAATTTTTTTTTCTCATTTATTTCAACCAGTATTAGATAAAACATGAACTTTTTCTAGGTTTTCGGTTTTCTTTAATATTAGCCTAACAAGACATGTAGTTTCTGAGAATCATTACAGTATTGTAATAAATTGTCCGTTGAAAGTTTAACAATCTGGTGGCCGTGAGAATAACAAGCTAGGACCATACGTCCACAATTTTAAAGTAATGAAACTTGCAGGGATTTTAAACTGTTCTGTAAAGAGCTGTTAAGTTCGAAGGTCAAGGTCAAACACAAGGTCAAATTCTGGTCATCAACCATAGGGCCACAATTTTAATCATAAAGTAATGAAACTTACATGGATTTTAAACTGTTATATAAAGAGCTGGAAATGATTAATTGATTCTGGGAAAGGCACGCTGGTTTCGAGAAATAAGCAGACGTGGCGGAGGTCTGCACTTTTCAGTGAGCTCTTCTTGTTATTATTATTAATTGGAAGACAGACGAGAGAGGACCCGCGTCCATTAAACCCTTCGTTTCATTCCTTTGCCCTTTGCAGGTCTCTTAAAAGACTCTTTATCTAATTTGCACTCAATTATTCCTTCAAAGGCTCGCAAGGGATTGCAGGAATTCAGGGGGAGAAAAAAAACTGAGTTTTTGGAATGAGGAAAAAAAACAGAATATGGAAATTACTCTTTTGAAAGGCAAACGAGTACGTACTCATTGCTTTCCTTCATTTGTATTTTTTTTTTAAATATAAACTCGAATGCATATGAAAACATCGAAGACATTTTAAAGGTTAAAGGTGTTGGGTTTTAGTTCCGGTTTCATCAGAAAAGATATTCATCAGAACGTCAGCTGGGCAATCTTTTAATGTTACTTTTCTTAAAATATTTTATAGAAATTGTTCATTATTTCTCTTGTAGTTTGTAGTTTATTACCTTATTTATTTTCTTCACTGGGCTAGTTTTTCCTGTTGGAGCCCTTGGCCTTATAACATCCTGCTTTTCCAACTAGGGTTGTAGCTTAGCTACTACTACTACTACTACTACTACCTACTACTACTACTACTACTACTACTACTACTACTACTACTACTACTACTACTACTACTAATAATAATAATAATAATAATAATAATAATAGTAATATGTTCGTGTGGTATTACAAACTATGCATGGTTCTTACAAATGCCTGCCAAGGTATAATCGTCGATTAATTTCTGCCTGCGTTTCGAACATTAAAAATATACAGAGATATAATGATATCACATAAAAATGTCTGCTACTTTTTATCACCATATTTGCTTATATCAAGAACTTTTGTTGAAAGAATTTTAACTTTGTTTCTCTTTTCTTTTCAGGTACGAGTTGGAATTGTTTACACGATGATTTCACTATTAGGGAGAATCATCTTACTGCAAAATTATCATTCTTTTGATAATACAGTAAGTTATTCATATCATTACAATGTTAAAAATTTCCATTAAAAATATGGTAAATACCTGGCAACATTTATTCCAGGATTTTTAGCGTTTTAAAAAGGTTATATTGACCTAAAGGCGTGATATTACGGTCACCAACCCGTAGAAAATAAAAACAAAGTAGGGTAAAATTACGGTCGCCTGTATTCTACTGAAATACGGCTGAGAACAGTGTTTTTTACGGAGAAATTCCGATTAAAACTACTGTTTTTTTAACAGTGTACGTAAAAATTATATAGATTGTATAATAACGATATATGTAATTGAATGTGTTTGATGTGTTTTGCCGGTTATTTTGTCTGTAATTTGAGTACATCTTTATTCACTGTAAAAAAAATCCCCTAATTTTAATCGCAAATTCTCCGTAAATTACATTGTTCTCAGCCGTATTTCAGTAAAATACAGGCGACCGTAATTTCACCCTACTTTGTTAGTATCTTAAAAATTCATGTTGTTAATGTCTGTAACAGGACTGAAGGAATTTATGAAAGGTATCATGTTGTGCTTGGGGCTGTTATTGTTGTGGTGGCCGATGTGATATCGTCCCTGACTACAGAACACCAGACTGGGGTTCGAGTCCCGTTCAAACTCGTTTGTTCCTTTGGTCGCTGCAACCTCACCATCCTTTTGACCTGATGATAGGGGATTTAGGGGAGCCTATATGTGTACCTGCTGAGTCATCAGCAGCCATTGCCTGGCCACCCTTGGTCCTAGCTTGTGGGAAGAGGCGGTTTGGGTGTTGATCATTTGTATATATGGTCACTCTCTAGTTCATTGTCCTGCTTGATAGGCCAGTGTCACTGTCCCTTACCTCTGTCATTCATGAGCGACCTTTAAACCTTCAAATCATTCATATTAAAGAACAAATGGAAACAATATGCAGCAAAAGTCCTTCAGCCCCAAATTCACTGTCTCAAACAATGTCATGTTTAACAGACTTTTTTTTGCTCCCAGAATGTGTGACTGACCCTGTGAACTTCAATAGCATAACTAATAATACCTTGATTAGTCCTTAACTTGAGTACGTGACCTGTCAAAAATTAACGGCTTAATATTAAGATAGATATGCACACATGAATATTTCCTCTCCCCCCCCCTCCCTACCCGAGGGACGGGGAGCGTGACCAGAAAGATATATATATATATATATATATATGTGTGTGTGTGTGTGTGTGTCTTTGTGTGTGTGTGTATATATATATATATATATATATATATATATATATATATATATATATATATCCATCCATCCATCCAGACACTTGCTCTTTATTAAATAGAGAAGATTACATATCTCGCGAAAAGAATGAATAATGAATAATAAACTCATTGACTCTCTCAGTGAAAGATTCTCTATAACTAACTACGCACCGTCGATAACGGACCCAAATATTCTGTCAATAAATTAAACGTTAACCAAAATGGACTCGATTAAGCCAACAGCGGAAAATAGATTGGACCAATAATACCGACACAAATGCCACGCTTTCTGCTCTCATGTTCTTTTGACGATTGTTAAAAACCAATGCGTTGTTTGGGGGGGGGGTTAATTTAAAAGATTCTTTAGCAATGTAGATGGCTTTTCCCAAATGTGAGGTTTCCGTGGGATTTGTTTTAACGAATCAAAATTAGTTTTGAGTTAGGATTCTTCAGCTCTATTTTGCTGTAGATGTTCGTAGAAATTTATCAGCTGAGTTTTGTGTTTTCATGAAGATTGTGTGTATCTCATATCTTAATCTTCTTTAGTTCATATATAATTATTATTACTATTGCTACTTGCTAAGCTACAACCCTAGTTTGAAAAGCAGGATGCTATAAGCCCAAGGTCTCCATCAGGGAAAATAGCCCAGTGAGGAAAGGAAATAAGCTACAAGAGAAATTTAAGGACAATAATAACATTAAAATAAATCTTTCAAATATAAACTATTAAAACTTAAAAATTATAAGAGGAAGAGAAACAAGATAGAAAAGTGTGGCCAAGTGGATTTTCAAGCAAGAGAACTCTAACCCAAGATAGCGAAAGACCATGGTACAAAGGCTATGGCACCTCCCAAGATTAGAGAACAATGATTTGATTTTGGAGTGTCCTTCTCGTAGAAGTGGCTATAAAGGATATAGCGAAGATAATTAAAATGTAGGAGGAAAAAGGATACACTATATTTCACTTTTTTTTAATGAGGCACATTTGCACTGACTTGCAGGGGTGCCCTTTTAGCTCGGAAAAGTTTCCCAATAGCTGATTGGTTAGAATTATTTTGTATAACCAATCAACTAGTAGGAAACTTTTCCGAGCCAAAAGGGCACCCCTGGGAGTCGGTGCAAATACGCCTCATTAAATGAAATTGAGTATAGTGTCTCCTTTTTCCATCATCTTAATTGTCTTCGTTATATCCTTTATAGTCACTTTCTCTAAAATACACAGCTTTAAACTAACCCCGTCAAGTCTCATATTACTTTGTTTTGTCTGTTTTCATCTTCCACATTCATTGAATTTTTAGTGTTTTCATGCTTTGGGGTACACAAGGGTACGCTATTTCTATCTTGTTTCTCTTCCTCTGGTTTTTATAGTTTTTATGTGATAGATCTAATTTAATGTTGTTCATCATCTTAAAATATTTTATTTTGATTGTTATTACTTCTCTAGTAGTTCAATTATTTCCTTGTTTCCTTTCCTCACTGGGCTATTTTCCCTGTTGGAGGCCTTGGCCTTATAGCATCATGCTTTTCCAACTAGGCTATGATAATAATATGGCTATTAACAATATATATGAAGGAAAAGTATTATTACTTTTTTTCTGTTTTTAGCCGAGACAAATTCTTCACATTTGGAAAAAGATGAGACTATTTCTTCAATCCTATTGTGGCTCGTAAAAATCTCCGGAGGGCAGGGTCCTTACAGTAGGATACGTTTCAGAGAGAGAGAGAGAGAGAGAGAGAGAGAGAGAGAGAGAGAGAGAGAGAGAGAGAGATGGGTTGATTTTTCTTTGTGTCCGTCTTAGTTTTCCTTGTTAAATTAATTACGTATGATCTGTTTTTTTCTGGTTTAGTTTGGTTTTTGTATAAATTGTTAATATGCAGTTGCCTTGTTGAATGTATTTTTGTGTGTTTGTGTGTGAACTGTATTGTTAATAGGAGAAAAATTAAGTATATAATGGGAGAGCTTTCGATAGGCTCATGATCACTGGATGTTGAGCATGATTTTATGTAGGCCTACTGATTATAAATATAAACCACTTGATTTTATAAGCAGGAAATTACACATTAGTTATATTCAAAGCGACCATTAGAGGAATATATAAAGAAATCTAGTATATTATTTTCACAAGGTTTAGAGGCTACTCATGAATGGCAGAGGCAAGGGACAGTGACATTGCCCTATCAAGCAGGACAATGCCCTAGAGACTGGCCATATTACATATGATCAGCGCCCAAGCCCCCTCTCCAACCAAGCTAGGACCAAGTAGAGGCAATCAGTGGCTGCTGATGATTAAGCAGATGGGCTTATATGCTCCCCAAAACACCCCAGTCTTAGCTCACAAGGATGGCGAGGTTGCAGCGACCAAAGGAACTAACGAGTTTGAGCAAGACTTGAATCCCAGTCTGGTAATCACCAGACAAAGACGCCACCACCAACTAAACTAAAATCTAAAGGTAATTTAAGATAATATGTACGAGTAAGCGATAAGGAAATAAGGTTAAAGACGAAAGAACAAGAAAAATGAAAGTAGAGAACATTGGGTAAATCCAGAATGAAAATTAGATAGAAAGAAACCCTTAGAAAAATGCTCTTAAAAGTTCCCATTCAGAAAAAGACTTTTTGCCTCCATCTTTCGACACGAAAAGAAAATGCCAAAGATCTGTTTCACTCTGGAAAAACACGAGCAACTATTGGGAAAGGTTTTTCTCTCTTTTTCCTTTTTCTATATATTTTCTGTCAGATCTAAAACCTTTTACACCCCGTCAACGACTTCTTTTCCTCTACTTCTTATGTATGTTTGTGCATTGAAATGCTTCACTGTTGAGCACGTTTACATAAGTACTTTTATCATTGATATTGCCATTAATCATCAGTCATTCATTGCAAAATGTTTCATTTTTAAGGATATTCACTTGTCACAATATTACAGTTTCCTCTCTCTCTCTCTCTCTCTCTCTCTCTCTCTCTCTCTCTCTCTCTCTCTCTCTCTCTCTCTCTCTCTCTCTCTCTCTCTCAGTTAATTTTGTGACTAATTACTGCCTTTATAAAGGCAGGAATAATAGAGTATTCTATCAATCCTGTATAAAGGGAACTCTTTGCAAGGTAGTCGTCTTGTCCATGCCGATGAAAATCACTTAAATAAATTATAGTAGAGTCACTGGATTATATAATGTAAATCAAACTTCTAGTTATTCTAGTTAATTGTGTTATTTTCATCACGTTTTATTGATTTATAACAATGAATAAGATGTTTTAATCAATATAAATGCTCAGCATTTAATGTAAAAAATATTAAGGAATTATTGCTCTCTGGCAGTTACGGACGATTGTGCAGCCCAACAGAGATACAGAGTAGCTTTCTTTTTTGCTGTTATTTGAACGTAAATTACAGTTACGTAATCTGAATATAATAATTTTGTGCTTGTGAATCATATTGATTTTGTGTAAGATTTATTGGAATGCAATTGAAGTAGTCATGCAACAAGATCATCGTGGGTGGAGAGAGATTAGTTCTAAGGTAAGCGACTCGTAAATTGTCCACATTTCGATATAATCTGGTATTACTGTGGATTATTTAATATAAGACTTGAGTGTAATCTTATATTTGCTTTTATAACCTAAATATTTATTTTCCGAATGTTGCATACTAATATTGAGCTCAGTTAATTTAGTTTATTACCCGCCAATGCACACAACAAATATCTATAGGCTAATACTCGAATGTGGTTTAAATTCACTAATGCACCAAACGTAAATTCTTGATTTTATCAATGTTGCCACGTGTAAGTAAGAACATTTCATATCACACTTTGTTATGTCTTTATCTTCGCAAATTATTATCAATCAAGGCCCTTGTAAATGAGTCTTTGTATATCAGCGACCAGTTCCTCCAGTGGGCATAAAACTGGACACTAACTAACCCAAACTTCCCCCTATCCTAACCTACAAGCCATGTCCTTACCTACTTGCATAAGGTGGAGGGGGGCTAACGCCCTCCTGTGACCCCTCCCCCCCCCCTTACACTGCATTATTCTTGGTCAGCCATCATCATACATACAGGTGGCCACTGTCATACCTATGTAGCATTGTAAATTTATCTTTTACCATTTTTATATTATTTTTGGTGTAGACGTTTAGGTTAGGTTAGGTTGCAGATTCCAAATTGCCGATTGGAACTCTATTACCTACGTTATGTGAGGATGCAATCTTTTTGAAGTATGTTTTAATAATGTATTTTATCAATGTAGTTTCGTAGGGTTTGAACGATTTTTATGGTATTTTGTTGACCCGGAAGCGTAGAGAGAGGGAACAAGTGGTCTACAAAGAATATTTCTCAGAATACCTATTTGCATATACAGTGGTACCTCTACATATGAATTTAATCCGTTCCAGAACCAACTTCGGATGTAGAAAATGTTAGGATGTCGAAACGAATTTTCCCATAAGAATACATTGAAATAGGATTAATCCGTGGTCGAGCCCAAAAACCTATGATAACTTCTTAATAAACTACTACACATAATTTCCCATGAGAATAATGCTCACTAAATTAGATAATAGACATGTAAAAAAGAAGAATTAGCAAAAAATGATATATAAGAAACGGGTTTTTAGCGTCACTTTACCTTAGAAACTCCAGCGCAGGTGTTGTTGGTCTTGCTACGCAGAGAGGAGACGGACTGGCGACGAGGAGGTAGAGAGGTTAACTACGATAAACGTACACTACTGTAACTTATTCTAACTTACACTAAGTGAACTTTAACATAACTTAGCTTATTTTTTTTTTTTTTTTTTTATTTTATTTTTTTTTTTACATTTTCTTTTTTTCTTTTTGATGATTAATTTTAATCACTTTCACTCGTTACACTTAAAATTGATTGAATTTCTTTCGCTTCACTCTTTGTTTCACTTTCTTCCGCTTCACTCTTTGCCGTTTTCTTTGAATCACTTACATCCTCTTCATCACGAGTTCGCTTCGTAGTTTTTTAAAGAAATTATCGATAGATAGTTGCTTGGTAAGGCTTTTCAGAATGTTTCGAAAGTGAGTTAGGCAAACATCATCGAACTGCGAAACTACACGACAAACCTGCAATTTTTTTGGGTGGTATTTGTCGATGAAGTCAACCATGTCTTGATATTTTCCAAACACCTCTTTTATATGCGCCGAACCTAACACATGTTCTACCTCCTCGCTCCCTTCCTCGTCATCACGCATGTGCTCAGACATAGCATGGAGTTCCTTGAGCTCCTCTGTGGTAAGTTCGTCGTGATGTTCGGCGACGAGTTCCATAACGTCATCTGCGTCGACCTCCAGACCCATGGACTTGGCAAGGGAGACGATTTCCTCTACGTCTTCCGCTGCACCCACCACGGGATCAGGTTCGGGGTCAAAACCTTCGAAATCTCGGGGAGAAACTGCATCAGGCCACAGCTTCTTCCAGGCAGAATTGAGGGTCCGTCGAGTTAATCCCACCCAAGCCTGATCTATGATCTTCAAGCAGTGTACGATGTTGAAGTGGCTCCTCCAAAATTCACGCAAAGTTAAGTTGGTGCTTTCCGTGACATTAAAGCACTGCTTAAATAAGTGCTTGGTGTACAGATCCTTAAAAATAGAGATGACTTGCTGGTCCATGGGCTGGAGGATAGAGGTGGTATTCGATGGAAGATACAGCACCCTTATGAACTTAAATTCATCGAAGATATCATCTTCAAGTCCGGGGGGTTGAGCGGGTGCATTGTCAAGGCATAGCAGGCACTTTAAAGGCAATTTCTGTTCATGAAGATACTTCTTCACAGAAGGGCCGAAAACTTGGTTAACCCATTGCACAAAGAACTGCCTAGTGACCCTGGCCTTCGAGTTGGATCGCCAGAAAACATGAAGCTGGTCCTTATTGACGTTGTGTGCCTTAAAGGCCCTAGGGTTCTCGGAATGGTAAACCAGTAAGGGCTTGACTTTAAAGTCCCCGCTAGCGTTGGCACATAGAGCAAGAGTCAACCGATCCTTCATTGGCTTATGCCCAGGCAATTTCTTCTCTTCGGCGGTGATGTAGGTTCGACTGGGCATCTTCTTCCAAAACAGCCCGGTTTCATCACAATTGAACACTTGCTGCTCTATGTAGCCTTCTTCCAGCACGATCCTTTCGAAGTTCTTGACAAAGTCAGTTGCAGCCTTTGTGTCTGCACTAGCAGCCTCTCCGTGGCGAAAAACTGAATGAATCCCGAGATGCCTTGAAATCATCTGAGGAAGGTTCGGTTGAACTCTCCCCAGCATCACCCCCAGAGATCTCCTCCTTCAAGTCCGTAAAGATGGCGTGCCCCTTCTCGCAGATGACGGTTTCGGTGATGGTGTCGCCAACGATCTCTCTGTCCTTGATCCACACTAGCAGAAGTCGTTCCATCTCTTCTCTGATAGGGCTACGGCGTTTTGAAATAATGGTGATCCCTTTATAAGGTTTCACTGCTTTAATAGCTTCCTTCTGTTTAAGGATTGTCGAGATCGTCGACATATTACGGCCATACTGTTTAGCAAATTCACTCACGCGGACACCACGCTCGTGTTTTTCAATAATTTCCTGCTTTACGTCTAAAGAAGGCATTTCCTTCTTCCTTTTCTCACCACTACCACTACCACTTGCAAAACTAAGCCTTTTAGGACCCATACTTTACGTAAATTACCGTAAAAGGATGCACGTAAAAAATCACGATTAAAACAGTTAATAGCAGAACGCACAGGGCACAACCGCAAGAAGCCGACGAGAACAGAGGACTGACCCGAGCCGCGCTAATTGAGGGTCCCTCCAAGGTCGAAGTGCTGCCTTCTATCGGCGGAAATAAAAAACACTTCAGGCACAATGAGCACCGACTACGAGTACGAGTATTGTTTACTTCGGGTGTCGAAAAAAAAATTTGGGTGTAAAGTAGGAACGTGTTCGAATTGTACTTCGCGTGTCGAAAAATTCGGATACAACCGGTACGACGAAAATTGCTTACTTCGTGTGTCGAAATAAAATTCGGGTGTAGAGTCAAAAATTTGCTCGAATTTTACTTCGGATGTTGGAAAATTCGGATGTAGAGGTTCCACTGTAGTTGTACCGCACGTGTTTCATACACGTGTACACTGTAATGGTGTTGCTTTTTTATCTTAATACTCTCTTTTCCCTGCACTGTTAAGAGACCTACCTGTGTAAGCTAGCTTATGTTTGGATATGTATGAATTTTTGTGAGTTTCTTGCTCTGAAGTCCTCGTATATAAACTCGATGATTGTTTGATAAAGTTTAGTTGCATTCAATCTCTCGGTTATCACCCAATGGCTCTCTCGCACACATCGGCATCAATGGCCTTAGATGTCAGGATGCCAGATAACTCATAATCAATCAATCAATCTCTCACAAAGTACTTTAAAAACCTTGCACTGAGGTGTGTAAGGATTCACCCTAGGGATTTTGATTAATTGTTTCAAATATTTTTCTCAGCAATAATTTATAGGGTAATGATATAAGATGTTCCTATGCTGTGTGAAATGCTGAATGCCTTAGAATGACTGTGAAGGTCCTGTAGAGAGTAGGGTTCCCCTTCAGTATAGGACCAGAAAAGCAGCCCTGAAAGTAAATTAAGGAAAGTAAAACAAAAATTATGTTGCATATATGAACAATATTTTACATTTACATCATACAAATTTATAGAAAAGACGTCAAAGGTCTTTGTACGTGGGTAAACCACTTTTAACAGCTTTATTTCTTAAACTACACTCAAACATAATTGTGATAACCCAGTGGGATTATCAGTATTTCACAATCATTAAGGTTTTGTAGGTTATGTTGGACTGCCTGATGAGCCATTAACAGCCGTTACTTGGTCCAAGCTTAGAGGGAGAGGATCTTATACACTGGTGGGTATTGCTACCCTGTAAATGCATCAACAAACCATAATATGAATCATTTAACTTGATATAAAGTACAAATGTTGTAGGTTACAGAAAGGCGTGTCTAATCATGATTGTATAAAATGTTATTATTATAGAAAAACACGGGACAAACTTTAACTTTACTAATAAAAGAAATTAGGGTGCATATTGAAAAACTTCCGTTTTCTTTGAAAATTACCTTTATTTCCTTCTCAAATAAATAGTTAATAAGATATACCCTAATATATCCTATGGTTATGGGGTCCACCCAGTGGGAACCAGGGGCTTTAGGTGGAGGAGAATTTACGGGTGAATCGATAAATAATGGTAAAACTAACCTTTTATTCTATATACATTATTCTCTGGGAGTTACAATAAATAAATCCATGAAAAATCGCACAAAATATGGGATCCTCTTCCCCTGAAATAATTATTTCACTCTTTTGCTTATATTTTGTGAGTTGGATATCTCTGCTCCCGTTCGTGTGTTTGTGCATGGTTTCTAGCGCGATTGTGAGTTTATATTTTTACTCACAAGCCCGCCTCCTTGTGGCCTCATGTTGAGTTTATACTTCCTGCACACATACCATTTACCATTCTGCTACCATGCCTACCATGTGAGGAAGTTTACCATATTTGGACATGTATGTACAGTACGCTGGAGTGTGGCGTAGGCAGTTCTGTGAAACACCTCGTTTTCCCTTAGAACACTTGAGTTCCTTTGTAGCAATGTTGTGTTTTGGATGAGCCTTATGGAAGTCAAAGTAACAAAGTGTGATGGCTGCTATTTTGGCTATTTCGATGCTATAGCCAAGTTTCACGGTACTCATGGTGGAGTGAATAACTATTAAAAGCTCATTGTGTTATCCCTCAAAGATCAGTGTCCCAAGTGCAATTTTGACTTAACTTTAAGGGAAGACCAGCACATTCCTACTGCAACACTTCTGTAAAGATTGTCAAGACAAAAAAGAGACGTAGGTGTCAATCGTAGGGTGAGGATTATTTGTGATTTACGTTTAGTTTGTGACCTGGGAAAGGGGGTCCGGGGCTTCCCCCCTAGCTAGGGGCTGTGACCTGGGAACTACTAGGTTAGGTGGGTTTGTTAGGTTCTGTACCCTTTTACAAATCTCAAAAGTGTCAAATAATGTCGTTTTTTTTTTTCCTCTTCGCACACCCAAAATCTCAGCTTCCCACCCGTGTCCTTCGCGAAGAGGGTGGGTCCATAACAGTAGAACGCCTTATTTGCAGTGGAGAGGAAGTAATTGTCAAATTGGTGAAAGCACATCATTAATATATTTAAAGTTTTTTTTTTCTCTTAGAAATGTCCCGTGTTTTTCTATATTTTTACCCATAAAACTATTATTTACTAGAAACTATAGATGTCTCAGTATTTTTTATTGTTATAACTTTCTAATTTTGTTTCCCTTGTAACTGCCTTATTAGCCATAACGACCGTATTAGTAAACTGGGATATTTTGGTGGGGGAAAATTAGAATTGGGGAAGTGCGCTAACATTGTAAGATAGCCCATGCCGCAAACACGAAATGCAGGTGAAAAAGTGAACACTGTAGCCTAGTATATGAATTGCTTTTAGAATTTATGTTTGGACTCATGTAGGAAAAATATTTTAACTACAGTATGATATGTAATTTCTACCACAAACATACAGTTTTTAAGATAGTTAGGGTGTGGCAAATTACACTCTTATGTATGTAGTGTTACCATATTTTATCAATTGTAACATAAGTAAGTGTTCAGTCTATGATATTTTATGCCCTATCTTCTTCATAGTGATAACTTTAGGAATAGCCAATTGTGACTGGTTTAGAAGAAAGTAATTTTGTTGGTTAATCAATATAATGTTATGTTTGTAAATCTTTCAAGTGCCTGGATTAAAGATTTTCAAGTAATTTTGGCTAAAGATTATCTCTGCGGTACTTGTACCCTTTTTTATTTACGATAATATCTCACGGTTTGATGAAATTTGTTTTTAATCTTACTGTACTAAGGTTTTCAAAGTAGCCTACAGTTCTTTTTTTTTTTTTATTAAAGATTCTGATATAACTTTCACATATGACGGAATTAGGTGGTTAACACAAGTGAACACATAACACACATAAACAAGAATAATAACAATGGGAAAATCAGTGTTTTAAGGCTGGTAAAGGGTGTATCCTAACCTAACCTAGGTACAAGGTCCCCTCAGAGTTTTTATGTAGGTGGGGAGGTGATGGGGCTAGCCTTCTCTGTGGTGCCACAAGTCATTTTGCTTGCTAACCCCCTCCTTCGTAATCCCCTAGCATCGTAAACGTTTGGGTATGTCTGATTAGTTAACTGGCCATTTCCAACAGAATTGAATGATGAAGTACTGTACAAGCAAATCATGCCGTAAATTATCATAAAGTTTTATTTCCTTATTAAAATCAAGAGTTTATGGTATACTAAAATTAAGTACATTATTCTAAAGATAAGAGTAACAAAGTGACGGGGAACTGTCACCAAACAAAAGCCAAGATGGCAAAGGCCATTGCTGAGAAATCACTTTGGAAAGTTATATCACTTTGAAGATGCACATGTAGCCTACCCTTTGATCTTGGCAACAACTCAAACTAAGTTGGTCGATGACTCTCTGCAGTAAGAAACGCTCTCCAAAATGTCAGAATCTATCTGTAAATATTTGCAACAACTGTATCTCATTAATTCAAAATTTACATCAGTCATCATATTTCATGTGCATATTAATGCTGGAAGCTGTGTTGCTTTGATTTTTGTTTTTGAATAATTAGGAAATATATAATGTTCAATATTTCATGATATGTTGCTCCATGACATAGCACCCACTCAGTGTAAAGAGGTTAGGTAAAGATACTTCTGTGTATTTGACTTTTGTAATCTATGGTGCCATAGGTGTCTTTAGACAAGTAGGACTGTGTTAAGGATTATGTAGGCTAAGTGTATTCTTTGGAAATGAATGTAAGATTCTCAAAATCACTTGTAAGATTATCAGCAACAGAAACTTACCGAACAGAACCTAAATACATTATTCGCTACTTATAAAATTGCATATATGGGTCACAGTTTATGGCAATGTTACCTAAATTAGGTCTTCTGATGTTATCTAGCTGGGTCTTTAGTCTCAATTTACTCCCAATCCATTAACATTAACTAAAAAATTGGAGTGGTATTTACGGGTCTGCTTCTGAACTTAAAATAACAGGTACAGTAATGACAAGGTTACAGGCTACCCTGATCTGACTTTAGATGAAGGTAGATGACCTTTTCCCCCACATGTGATCCCTTGGTCACCCTTCACTTATTGTTGTATAGAGTCAGCCCTTGATATTTGCGGGGGTTAGTTAATGGAGATAGGTGCTAAAAGCAGAATCTGTGAATACTTGCTGCTCTAGGGTGGGTCAACTCTTTGTCCATTGCCTAGGTGTACGATAAGACTACGTTACACACACTTTTACGCAAATAATGTAACAAGAAAACACAGTTGTTCCTATCAAATAACGCTTGCTGATACTGTAATATATATTACTTCAACATATGTACAGTACAGTACTATCACTACATTATAGCATACAGTAGTTATCCAAGATAACACTCGTAAGTTTTCACTGTTTTCGGAAGGAAGTGCACTGTTCCAATTCACCTTTCACATAACTTATATCTACATTACTACTGTAAAGTACGTCATTTTGTATACAGTATTATGCATCAGTTAATATAACACTGATGCTTATACACAATGAATACACTACCACAATAAGAATTAAAAGAAAAAGTATTGGTATAACACCACCAACCATTTACGTACAAAGTTCTACACAGCCCTCTACTGGTGTGTTGGTTAGTGTAATGTATGAATCACACTTTATACTAAAATCAGTATAAACACACTGAATAAGTACAGGTTTTTGACATCGCTTCTTTTCACATCACAACAGGATTTTGCACTAAAAGTGGGGGATGCACATGCGAGGAGAGACGATGCGAGACTGAGGCCGAGTTAGCGAGTAAGGGTGTGTTTTGTTGTGTGGAGAGAAAAGCGTCGCGAGGCATGCCAGGTGCAAAGGAGCGTGGTTGGTTTGAAAACTGCCCAATATGTGATATTTCTAATTAAGTATGTTATGTGGTTCTCTTTACTGTACAGTATTGCGAATGACGGCCAATTCCACAGTGGTAGAACCAGAAAATATTGAATACTTACTGTATACGTATCCTATGACATATATGTAGTTCATCAGTAGGAGAGGCTTATATATTGTTATTCTTGCAATAGGCTTTTTTTCAGTTGGGTTGAAGTTTGGTTCCCTTCCAGAAAGTGCGATGTAGATGTTTCTTCCTCCTTTGCTCTTTCCAAAGAGGTTCCCTTGAAATTAGTTATGGAACCACCACCTGCTGGATTTTAAAACCTTAAAATTCCTTCACTGAGCCATTGTAAGCATCCCTTCAGAATGATTCATATGCTTGATTTATTGCACTCAAGATTTGTTTGCAACTAGGGGTATCTAGTCACAGGTTAGGTAGGACTTTGTTCTCAAGGTTAGGTAACATTAGAGAAGGATAATTCAAAGTGCAACCTTGTATTTCTAATTACCACTTGTTTTTTTTTTCCCCTACCCAAAGTGGTATCCGAATGCTGTACTCCTTTGTTTTTACTCATACGTGGTAGTTTTAGGGGTCAAGTGTTTCAAATGAAAATAGATGGTAAATTCAATAAATTTTACTGGAAACCATCCAGAAATAAAATTTCAACTCCGAATGCAATTATGGGCAATTTGCAAGATTGTAATAAAAACTAAATAAACTTTGTGTAATCATACAACAGCATAACCCAAAAATACCTCAAGTACACAGTTCTTTCCAAATATACCTGAATAGATACAAGGTGGTGGCTGATTTTGCTAATCTATAGAAGCAGGCAAATAGTCTAAGTTAGGTTACTCAAAAATTGTGGCCTAGCCATGTTTAGCCTAAGCAATCTTACACAAAGTTAATACTGACTGCTGGAATCCATAGAAATGAGAACTAAATATCCTGCAAGTGTCTCTTAAAAATAAAATACACATTTGTGGCATAAAAGACACAGTAAAGTATTCAAGACCTATTTTGATAGCCTACTGAAATTCAAAATTGGTCATTAAAAGAATTTTACAGTATAGTACTGTTTTATCAATGTGAGGGCATGTAATGAGAAGCAGCTGAGAACTGACTTTTTTTTTATTATTATTCAGGACATTTTCTTTATATGCAGTGTGCCGACGGAAAGGAAGTGCCCGGTTCGGGGCGCAAACAACATTCGTCACGCAGTCAAATCTGATGGGGCATTTATGTTTCTTACACAAGGTTACATACAAACTGTGGAGCATGAAATACATGAAATGGCATAATATATACATCAGCTGAAAGTCCAGAAATTTATCTTCATTCATTGGCACATACAAGCAGGCCATAGCAAGTACGGTTAAGAAATGATGATAAGTACAAAACTCTGATTCAGCGAACCTAAATCTGAAAGAATGATGTCTCTACAAGTACTAACCCCCCTCCAGACAAGGATTATTTTACAATAATTATTGTTGATAATGTGACATTTTCAATCCTGGTATCTTTGAGGAGGGCGAAGGCACCCCCAGGCTCTTGATATCTGCGGACGGGGGCCTTTTCGTAGGCTGACACCTCTGATGTGTCGTCCAACAGGATTCCTTCCCGAAAAGGGTGCCCGGGAAGTTCGACTGTCTGTCGCCGGGGCTGGTTGCACTGAGTGGGAGGAGGCTTGTTTTCGAGTGGCACTCGGGAATGCCCCTTTTCGGTATTCGCGCCATTGTTGTCCACCGTCAGGAATGCTAGTTTCAGCCTGTCGACCTTGACCCAATCTTCTTGGCCGTGGATCATGAGGCAGTATGCCTTGGGGGCGGTCTTCACAACACAATATGGACCCCGGTATGGCCACATCATATGTCGATGCGCATCATTCCTGATGAAGACGTAACTGCAGGTGTCCAGGTCCTTTGGTTTTAAACGCTTGGTCCTGTCGGTGAAGGTTCTCAGACACGGTGTGAATTTCCCAGCGATCTCACGAAGCCTTGCGAGCGGCGTGTCCTGGTTGGTGTTGTTTGTTGTATGGCCAGTGTCTCGTCTTACACTTTCTCTGCCGGGGAAACCTTACCGTTTGCTCTGGGGGTGGTCCAGAGGCTGAGGAGGACCCACGGTAGTTGTGATTTCCAATTTTCATTGGTGCAGGCCATAAGGGAAGCTTTCGGTGAACAGTGGACCTTCTTTACTATGCCGTTAGCAGGGGGGTTTGACATTGTCGTGATATGAAGGGATGTTCCTAGTAGGCGAGCCAGGGAGGCCCACAGCTAGAACAGGAACGCTACCCCACGGTCAGTCGTGATGTCGTCGAGTACAGTACTCCAAAACGGCTGATCCAACTTGACAGGATGGCTTCTGCGCAAGTGCTAGTTGTGGCTTCCGTAGTGGGGCTGGCTTCTAGCTACCTGGTGGATTGGTCTCTGATTGTAAGGAGGTACCTGGCATCTCCTGACTGTGGGAGGGGACCCACAATGTCGACGTGTATGCTTGAAGCTGCACCTCGGTTGACGGAAGTCCCCGATGCCTTATTCCGTGTGACGACTGATCTTGCTGGTCTGGCACGCCATGCATGTCGTGGCCCATTCGCATGAATCCATTTTGATGCCGTGCCAGACGAATTTTCTAGTCATCGGCTGTGCCGTTGTTTGTTCTGAGGGATGCAATAGTCCGTGGATGATCTCCAATGCGGGATTTTGCTGGGAGGCGACTGGTTCTGGTATTGCAGAGGAGTGATCTGCCCATCAGGTCCAGTGAGATGTCTTCGAATTTCAGCGAAGTGGCCGTTGTGCGATACGCTACTGTCTTTGTGTCGGCGGCTTGTTCTTGGGCGAGGTCCACGTAGTCCACCCCCAAGTGGATGGAGTTGATTTCTACCTGTGACAGAGCGTCAGCCACAGGGTTCTTCTTGCCTGGAAGGTAGTGGATGGTACACCTGAACTCAGTGATGCCGCCCAGGTACCATCGTTGTCTCACCGACCACGCGTCGCCCACCTTCGTGAAGGCGTGGACCAGCGGTTGGTGGTCTGTTTGGATGGTGAAGGAGATCCCTTCCAAGAGGTACCGGAAATGCTGAACAGCCTGGTAGACAGACTGTAATTCCTGGTCATACATACTGTAACGTGTTTCAGGTAGCTTGAGTTTGAGGTTAAAA
Source organism: Palaemon carinicauda (assembly GCF_036898095.1). NCBI lineage: Eukaryota > Metazoa > Arthropoda > Malacostraca > Decapoda > Palaemonidae > Palaemon > Palaemon carinicauda. Next base: position 61,284,659 of record NC_090753.1, read on the forward strand.
ACCCCAGCGGCTGGAGCGATCCGTTCACAATCTGTTCCAACATTGGCCAGCAGGCGACGATGCTGGCGTTGGTGGGGAGTCTGAGGGGGGCCCCTAGTTACAGATAGACTAGCATGGCTGTGGCGTTTACCACTTCATCTTCTTTGCGTTTCCCTTCAGGATGTCGTTCAGCGGGTACACGATGCGAGCGATGTCTGGAATGAAATGCCGATAATAATGGATCATGCCAATGAATTCTTGCAGGGCCTTGATTGTCGTAGGCGTGGTAAAGGTCCTTATTGCTTCTGCGTTGGAGGTCATGAGGCGTACTCCCGTTGAGGAAACCTCGCGTCCCAGGAAATCCACCCTTTCTGCGCTGAACGTGCATTTGTCGGAGCGGACAACCAACCCGTTCTCCTTTAGGTATTTTAGGACCGCCTCGATGTGGTCCTTGTGCTCTTCCCGCCATCTAGAAAATATCAGGTTGTTGTCTGTTTAGCAGAAGCAAAATAGTATATCGCCTAGGATGCTGTCCATCTGGGGCTGGAAGGTGGCCCCGCATTTCTGAGGCCGAAGGTGGAGAAATTGATTGTGTAAGTCCCGAAGGGCGTGATGATGGCCGTGTTTCGGATGTCGTCCGGGTGGACGGGGACCTGGAAGTACAACTTGAGGAAGTACCTCTTCGTAAACATCTCCCCATGCAGGGCGCTGGTGAGGTCCTGCATGTTCGGCCCTGGGAGATGATCGGGTGTTGTGATTAGGTTGAGGCGGCGATAGTCCCCACAAGGTCTTCAGGTGCTGTCGTGTTTCTTTACCATGTTGAGGGGGGAGGCCCATGGGCTTGCCGCCGCCTTGTAGATCCCACTCTGCTCCATGCCGGCGAACTCTTCTGGTGCAGTGATCAGTGAAACTTGGCATGCTTGGCGGGTCCCATAGTTGAAATGTGGTGTTATACGCTGTGTTTGGCTGGTAAATCAGCTGACTGGCGGAGTTCCGGCTTGAATACATCGGGAAACTCGGGTGTCTAGGAGGCGCCTCGGGGCGACGTCCACCAGCTGTCCGTGGTGGGCCAGTAAATCCGCTCTCAGTAGAGGGTGATTGACTTTGGCGATGACGAAGGGTCAGGTATAGGAGCGTTCCATGATGTAGATCTCTAATGTCCTGGTCCCGTAGAAGCGGATGGGGCTATCTTTGGCGGCCACCAACCTCGTGGTAGCATCAGTGGGGTTATTGTGGTCCTCCTTCGTCGGCGGTAATGTTGATTGCAGGGCGCCGGTGTCGACCATCATCATCCGACCTGACGGAGGTAGAACTCCACCTGTTGGGGTCCTGTGGTGTTAGCGGCCAGGGTCGATGTTGTGGGTGGTTGCCGTCCTAGTTTTTTGGGGACGTGCAAGGGGGCCTGCACTTCATGGCTTCTTTTCTGAAGGTCTAGTGAAAATAACACCAGGATGGGTTAGCTTTCTTCGTCTGCCGGGGCCGTGGTCTTGTCCGATGCACTGCGTTAACCTCTCGCCCGTCCATTTTGTCCAACCAGTCTGCATCGTCGTTTTTTCCCTCGACCATGTGGACAAATGTTGTCAATGCGGCATGCCTAGAGGCCCAAGAGGCCTCGTGCAGTTTCTGGGCCTTGAGTACCAGGTCCTCTATTGGAAGTGTGTCTGCGTAGGCAAGTTGGGCTCTGACATCCTGAGGTAGGCAATGCAGGAAGATCTGCCTGGATAAGGCAATCTCTTTCCATCATCCATCTGCGTTGACTTCTGGTAGCATCAGGAGGCCCACCAGTTCGTCCCAGACGTCCATGGGCAAGTGATCCCCTAGATGTTGGTTTATCATGTCCAGGACTTGCTGGGCCCTCAGGGGAATGGAGAGAGAGAGTATGTAGCGTTGAGATTCTTTCGCAGGTCGTCGTCGTCCACCCGACCTGACAGTGAGTCCAGCCAGGAGGAGATCCGGTCAAAACTTCTTTTGGTACAGATGACAGGACGATGTCAGCCTTGGCTCCTACTTCCGTCATTCATGCCACCCTGAAGAGTACATCTGCCTGAAGGAACCATGATGATGTTTTCCTCCTTATGAATGTCAGCAGCTTCACGCTCGGGCTGGGCGACGATTGTGTCCTAGCGGTGTCTAGTAGCGTTTGTGTCGCGGACGTAGTGTTGGGTCGTGATCGGTTGAACTCTGTATCTCAGTGCTCATTGTGCGGTCTTACACCAAAATGCGATATGCGCCGTATTTAATCCGTTAATGGTGTCAGGTTCCCATGAGATCGTAGATATGTAAATGGCTGGGACAAACCACGCGCGAAAATGACAGAATGCGAGATTTTTGCACCATGTTGAATCCGTTTGTGGCGTTTGTCTATGGTAACCCGGGATAGGAACTTTAAGAAAACCTAAGGCGTCGTAAGGTTCTGTTAAAAGTTTATTGAAGGTAATGTAGCTGTAATGAGTACGTTAATGCCGAAGCCAAAACTGCAAAGTTACCGTCCAATCCGGGAGTTCACCAGTTGTGAAGGCATGTAATGAGAAGGAGCTGAAAACGGACTTGTTTATTATTCGGGACATTCTGTTTACTGTATTACAGGAGTGCGAACGGAAAGGAAGTGCCTGAGTCGGGGCGAACGACCTTTGTCACGCAAAGGTCAAATCTGACCGGGCATTTGTGTTTCTTACGCAAGATTACATACAAACTGTGGAGCATCAAATACATGAAATGGCATACTGTATACATGAAAAATCTACATTCATTGTTATATGCAAGCAGGTCGTAGTAAGTACGGTTAAGAAAAGATACATACAAAACTCTAATTCGGCGAACCGCAATCATTCTCTCCCTCGACCATGTGGACAAATGTCGGCAATGCGGCATGCCTAGAGGCCCAAGAGGCCTCATGCAGTTTCTGGGCCTTGAGTACCTGGTCCTCAACTGGAAGCGCATCCGCGTCGGTGAGTTGGGCTCTTAACATCCTGAGGTAGGCGATGCTCGAAGATCTGCCTGGATAAGCTGATCTCTTTCCATCGTCCATCTGCGTTGACTTCCGGGAGCATCAGGGGGCCCACCAGTTCGTCCCAGGCGTCCACGGGCGAGTGGTCCCTCAGAGGTTGGTTTATCAGGTCCAGGACTCGTTGGGCACTCAGGGGAATGGAGAGAGAGAGAGAGTATGTAACGATGAGTTTCTTTCGCAGGTCGTCGTAGTCCACCCGACCTTACCGTGTGTCAATCCAGTTGATCTGGTTAAACATGTCCTCAGATACAGATGACAGGACGATGTCCGCC
>NC_090753.1:61295416-61297686 GCF_036898095.1 Palaemon carinicauda
TCCTCTGGGTTAGAATTTTCTTGCTTGATGGTACATTGGGGCACACTATTATACCTTATTTCTCTTCCTACTGTTTTCCGAAGGTTTTATAGTTTATATGAGATATTTATTTTAATTTTACTGTTCTTAAGATATTTATTTTTCCTTAAGTTTCCTTTCCTCACTGAGCTATTTTCCCTGTTAGAGCCCCTGGGCTGATAGCCTCCGCTTTTCCAACTGGGGTTTTAGTCTAGCAAGTAATAATAATAATAATAATAATAATAATAATAATAATAATAATTAACATAAACCTTAATGGATAATGATCCCTAATCAGGAAGAAGATTCATATTGTTGATAGGAATAGTTAACCTATTAAATTTCGTAATGAAGTCCTCTGCATGTGTTACTCGTGCTGAAGAAAAAGCACCTATTAAAAAAAAAATGTGTAATCAAAGCCGACCGCGGAGCGGTGGCCTTTCTCGAAATACTTAGTGGAAGAATCATGTTCTTTTGTTCATTTTCTATTACAAGTCTTAAAAGAAGCACACCTGAAGTTAAGCTGGATTAAACACCTTGGGGGGAAGATTTCCTGAGAAGACTTTGGGATTCGCCGGAAAAGGTTGCCTTCTTATAAAACCCGGATACTTATTCCTATATTTTTAGTCCAGAGGCTATTCATTCCTTTTTATATATGTATTATTTACATATATGCTTAACATAACTTAAAATTGGCGCAGTATGATATAGAAGGCCTGGTCAGCGGGGGGTGGGGGTGGGTGACGTCACCATACTTTGGGTCGATTAGTATGGAGACGGACTTGAAAATGAATTCGGTTGTGAAGAGGTGGATCAGATTATGCCCTCGAGCTAACGGATCACCTGACCATCATACACACACACACACACACTCTCTCTCTCTCTCTCGATGTCCATGCTCACTCAGTCAATCAATCTTCAGCTGATAATGCCGTGATCACAGAGAGAGAGAGAGAGAGATTACTTAGTTTATACATACATGATAACGAGCTTAGAATAAACAAAATTTCAATGGTTGTCTTTTAACATTAAAGAGCTTAATCTGCTTTTGTGGATAATTAGACAATTAGATTCTTTCCTCAGAGACATGAGATGTCCTTAGTATCTTAAGTTGGAAACGAGTATTGTGAAAAAGACCTTCGGACGGATGTCCTTAGAACAATTGACAGGGTATAGAAAGGGTGGGAGTAAATCAGGTAAATATATCTTGAAATGATTGTGCACAAGGGAATACTCTCTCTCTCTCTCTCTCTCTCTCTCTCTCTCTCTCTCTCTCTCATTAAATCATTAATGCCCCTCTTTTTCCCCCTCTTTATTTCTATTGTCTTCTTTCTTCTCCCCACCCAGTATATTGAGATATATATATATATATATATATATATATATATACATAATTTTGTATGTATGTGCATGTGTGTTTTTATCTTTGTTTGTGACTTCGATTCAAGAAAGAAATAGATATATAATTTTTCGTTGTATTAGATATTAATTAATCAGGTTGTTTAAAATTAATGTTTATGGTTATTTACAAAGATAATTAATATGAATTAAAAAAACGGGTACAGAATTAAGAAAAAGGGTTCAATATTACAGTAGACAATTTTTATTAATAAGAAATATTTTTTATGACAGTAAATAAAAAAATAATGTCATTAATATGATATATTTACTACTTTGAGCACAGGAACTACGAGCCATTAAAACTTGTGTAGTTATCCCATCTCCATTCCAACTTAATCGGATCCTGGAATGGAATTTGTTTTTCTTCTTTTTTTTTCAGAAGTTTTGGCAAAGTTAAATTAAAAATTGTTCAGATAATTTTGCTAATAAAAAATACAATGTATACTAGACATCCCTCTTCTCTTATCTGAGAATCTCTCTCTCTCTCTCTGTCTCTCTCTCTCTCTGTCTCTCTCTCTCTCTCTCTCTCTCTCTCTCTCTCTCTCTCTCTTTATACATAATGAAAGGATTTGTTTATTTTAAATACATGTAATTATGTATCACGTTTCAGCTGTGGCGAATATACATATTTTGAAGTATTTACTAATGTTATTTAATGAAATTCACTCTCTCTCTCTCTCTCTCTCATCTCTCTCTCTCTCTCTCTCTCTGTCCCAGCATTCATTTTAGTCTTACCAAATTCTATTACTTTTAAGTATTTTGCTAATATTTCTTACGCTTCCCGATAATTATATTTATGTCCCTTTACCGGTAATTAAGTTGATGTCGAGAAACGCAGGAGGGATGTATAC
>NC_090753.1:61298186-61330686 GCF_036898095.1 Palaemon carinicauda
TCCCAAATGCGCCCACGATATATTTCTTTGATATTTCGTTCTACAAATGTATGTATAAATGTAATTATCTAAACTATATAAAAAGTTTAAGGAATTACTTATAGCAGAACCTACACTGAGAACAATGCAATGGCTCTTTTTCTTCAGTCCATATATGCAAAGCGTATGCATACACATGAAAACTAGAATGGGCACTTGGTAGAGTGCATACCTTCACCAACGCTACATAACAAGATAGGATATTGAAATAATGCACATTCTGGCACTAGTTTCATGCAAATCGGATAAAAATTGAGTCCCTCCCCCCAAAAAAATGAAAAAATTTTACCTTTTTGAGATATTAGCCTTCACCATTAATTAATCACTCACAAAATCTAATAAAATTATCTTTGAACCATGGCCAATTATCCCACCAAATTTCCTATTTTGCCACTATATAGCAAAAAGACCTTTTTGACCTTGATCATGTTGCATATCACAAGATAAGCAATTGAATTATGTACATTTTGCCACTTGCTTCATGCAAATCGGATTAAAAAAAAAAAATTTTTTTTTACCTTATTGAGATATTAACCTTCACCATTAACCCACTCACAAATTTAATAAAATCATCCTTGAACCAAGGCCAATTATCCCACCAAATTTCATATTTTCCCACTATATAGCAAAAAGACCTTTTTGACCTTTCTGTCACCTCTACCTTGATCACGTTGCATATCATAAGATAAGGAATTGAATTATGTACATTTTGACACTTGCTTCATGCAAATCGGATAAAAATAGATCACGATTTACCAAAAAGACGCTTTTGCCCTTGACCTTTGACCCAATCACTCTCAAATCACATGATAGGCAATTATATTATGCATATTTTGGTACTAGTTTCATGAAAATCGGATAAAAAATTGACCAGGATATAACAAAAAGACGTTTTTGACCTTTTTCCTACCTTGACCTTTGACCCAATCCCTCCCAAAAACTATTTAGATTGTCCTTGGATCATGACCAGACGGGAGAGCCAAGGCGGACATCGTCCTGTCATCTGTATCTGAGGACATGTTTAACCAGATCTACTGGATCGACACACGGTAAGGTCGGGTGGACTACGACGACCTGCGAAAGAAACTCATCGCTACATACTCTCTCTCTCTCTCCATTCCCCTGAGTGCCCAACGAGTCCTGGACCTGATAAACCAACCTCTGAGGGACCACTCGCCCGTGGACGCCTGGGACGAACTGGTGGGCCTCCTGATGCTCCCGGAAGTCAACGCAGATGGACGATGGAAAGAGATCAGCTTATCCAGGCAGATCTTCGAGCATCGCCTACCTCAGGATGTTAAGAGCCCAACTCACCGACGCGGATGCGCTTCCAATTGAGGACCTGGTACTCAAGGCCCAGAAACTGCATGAGGCCTCTTGGGCCTCTAGGCATGCCGCATTGCCGACATTTGTCCACATGGTCGAGGGAGAGAATGATTTTGGTTCGCCGAATTAGAGTTTTGTATGTATCTTTTCTTAACCGTACTTACTACGACCTGCTTGCATATAACAATGAATGTAGATTTTTCATGTATACAGTATGCCATTTCATGTATTTGATGCTCCACAGTTTGTATGTAATCTTGCGTAAGAAACACAAATGCCCGGTCAGATTTGACCTTTGCGTGACAAAGGTCGTTCGCCCCGACTCAGGCACTTCCTTTCCGTTCGCACACCTGTATATACAGTAAAAAGAATGTCCCGAATAATAAACAAATCCGTTCTCAGCTCCTTCTCATTACATGCCTTCACAACTGGTGAACTCCCGGATTGGACGGTAACTTTGCAGTTTTGGCTACGGCATTAACGTACTCATTACAGCTACGTTACCTTCAATAAACTTTTAACAGAACCTTACGACACCTTAGGTTTTCTTAAAGTTCCTATCCCGGGTTACCATAGACAAACGCCACAAACGGATTCAACATGGCGCAAAAATCTTGCATTCTGTCATTTTCGCGAGTGGTTTGTCCCAGCCATTTACATATCTACGATCACATGGGAACCTGACACCATTAACGGATTAAATACGGCGCATATCGCATTTTGGTGTAAGACAGCACAATGAGCACTGAGATACAGAGTTCAATCGATCACAACCCAACACTACGTCCGCGACACAAACGCTACTAGACACCACTAGGACACAATCGTCGCCCAGCCCGAGCGTGAAGCTGCTGACATTCTTAAGGAGGAAAACAGCATCATGGTTCCTTCAGGCAGATGTACTCTTAAGGGTGGCATGAATGATGGAAGTAGGAGCCAAGGTCGACATCGTCCTGTCATCTGTACCAAAAGAAGTTTTGACCGGATCTCCTCCTGGCTGGACTCACTGTCAGGTCAGGTGGACGACGACGACCTGCGAAAGAATCTCAACGCTACATACTCTCTCTCTCCATTCCCCTGAGGGCCCAGCAAGTCCTGGACATGATAAACCAACATCTAGGTGATCACTTGCCCATGGACGTCTGGGACGAACTGGTGGGCCTCCTGATGCTACCGGAAGTCAACGCAGATGGATGATGGAAAGAGATTGCCTTATCCAGGCAGATCTTCCTGCATTGCCTACCTCAGGATGTCAGAGCCCAACTTGCCTACGCAGACACACTTCCAATAGAGGACCTGGTACTCAAGGCCCAGAAACTGCACGAGGCCTCTTGGGCCTCTAGGCATGCCGCATTGACAACATTTGCCACATGGTCGAGGGAAAAAACGACGATGCAGACTGGTTGGACAAAATGGACGGGCAAGAGGTTAACGCAGTGCATCGGAGAAGACCACGGCCCCGGCAGACGAAGAAAGCTAACCCATCCTGGTGTTATTTTCACTAGACCTTCAGAAAAGAAGCCATGAAGTGCAGGCCCCCTTGCACGTCCCCAAAAAACTAGGACGGCAACCACCCACAACATCGACCGTGGCCGCTAACACCACAGGACCCCAACAGGTGGAGTTCTACCTCCGTGATGCTATGTCAGGTCGGATGATGATGGTCGACACCGGCGCCCTGCAATCAACATTACCGCCGACGAAGGAGGACCACAATAACCCCACCGATGCTACCACGAGGTTGGTGGCCGCCAAAGATAGCCCCATCCGCTTCTACGGGACCAGGACATTGGAGATCTACATCATGGAACGCTCCTATACCTGACCCTTCGTCATCGCCAAAGTCAATCACCCTCTACTGAGAGCGGATTTACTGGCCCACCACGGACAGCTGGTGGACGTCGCCCCGAGGCGCCTCCTAGACACCCGAGTTTCCCGATGTATTCAAGCCGGAACTCCGCCAGTCAGCTGATTTACCAGCCAAACACAGCGTATAACACCACATTTCAACTATGGGACCCGCCAAGCATGCCAAGTTTCACTGATCACTGCACCAGAAGAGTTCGCCGGCATGGAGCAGAGTGGGATCTACAAGGCGGCGGCAAGCCCATGGGCCTCCCCCCTCAACATGGTAAAGAAACACGACAGCACCTAAAGACCTTGTGGGGACTATCGCCGCCTCAACCTAACCACAACTTCCAGGGCCGAACATGCAGGACCTCACCAGCGCCCTGCATGGGGAGATGTTTACGAAGAGGTACTTCCTCAAGTTGTACTTCCAGGTCCCCGTCCACCCGGACGACATCCGAAACACGGCCATCATCACGCCCTTCGGGACTTACACAATCAATTTCTCCACCTCCGGCCTCAGAAATGCGGGGCCACCTTCCAGCCCCAGATGGACAGCATCCTAGGCGATATACTATTTTGCTTCTGCTAAACAGACAACAACCTGATATTTTCTAGATGGCGGGAAGAGCACAAGGACCACATCGAGGCGGTCCTAAAATGCCTGAAGGAGAACGGGTTGGTTGTCCGCTCCGACAAATGCACGTTCAGCGCAGAAAGGGTGGATTTCCTGGGACGCGAGGTTTCCTCAACGGGAGTACGCCCCATGACCTCCAACGCAGAAGCAATAAGGACCTTTACAACGCCTACGACAATCAAGGCCCTGCAAGAATTCATTGGCATGGTCCATTATTATCGGCATTTCATTCCAGACATCGCTCGCATCGTGTACCCGCTGAACGACATCCTGAAGGGAAACGCAAAGAAGATGAAGTGGGAAACGCCACAGCCACGCTAGTCTATCTGTAACTAGGGGACCCCTCAGACTCCCCACCAACGCCAGCATCGTCGCCTCCTGGCCAATGTTGGAACAGATTGTGAACGGATCGCTCCAGCCGCTGGGGTTTTTAACCTCAAACTCAAGCTACCTGAAACACGTTACAGTATGTACGACCAGGAATTACTGTCTGTCTACCAGGCTGTTCAGCATTTCCGGTACCTCTTGGAAGGGATCTCCTTCACCATCCAAACAGACCACCAACCGCTGGTCCACGCCTTCACGAAGGTGGGCGACGCGTAGTCGGTGAGACAACGATGGTACCTGGGCGGCATCACTGAGTTCGGGTGTACCATCCACTACCTTCCAGGCAAGAAGAACCCTGTGGCTGACGCTCTGTCACAGGTAGAAATCAACTCCATCCACTTGGGGGTGGACTACGTGGACCTCGCCCAAGAACAAGCCGCCGACACAAAGACAGTAGCGTACCGCACAACGGCCACTTCGATGAAATTCGAAGACATCTCACTGGACCCGATGGGCAGATCACTCCTCTGCAATACCAGAACCAGTCGCCTCCCAGCAAAATCACGCGTTGGAGATCATCCACGGACTATTGTATTCCTCAGAACAAACAACGGCACAGCTGATGACTAGAAAATTCGCCTGGCACGGCATCAAAATGGATTCATGCGAATGGGCCACGACGTGCATGGCGTGCCAGACCAGCAAGATCAGTCGTCACACGGAATAAGGCGTCGGGGACTTCCGTCAACCGAGGTGCAGCTTCAAGCATACACATGTCGACATTGTGGGTCCCCTCCCACAGTCAGGAGATGCCAGGTACCTCCTTACAATCAGAGACCAATCCACCAGGTATCTAGAAGCCAGCCCCACTACGGAAGCCACAACTAGCACTTGCGCAGAAGCCATCCTGTCAAGTTGAATCAGCCGTTTCGGAGTACTGTACTCGACGACATCACGACTGACCGTGGGGTAGCGTTCCTGTTCTAGCTGTGGGCCTCCCTGGCTCGCCTACTAGGAACATCCCTTCATATCACGACAACGTCAAACCCCCCTGCTAACGGCATAGTAAAGAAGGTCCACTGTTCACCGAAAGCTTCCCTTATGGCCTGCACCAATGAAAATTGGAAATCACAACTACCGTGGGTCCTCCTCAGCCTCTGGACCACCCCCAGAGCAAACGGCAAGGTTTCCCCGGCAGAGAAAGTGTAAGACGAGACACTGGCCATACAACAAACAGGATCAACCAGGACACGCCGCTCGCAAGGCTTCGTGAGATCGCTGGAAAATTCACACCGTGTCTGAGAACCTTCACCGACAGGACCAAGCGTTTAAAACCAAAGGACCTGGACACCTGCAGTTACGTCTTCATCAGGAATGATGCGCATCGACATATGATGTGGCCATACCGGGATCCATATTGTGTTGTGAAGACCGCCCCCAAGGCATACTGCCTCATGATCCACGGCCAAGAAGATTGGGTCAAGGTCGACAGGCTGAAACTAGCATTCCTGACGGTGGACAACAATGGCGCGAATACCGAAAAGGGGCATTCCCGAGTGCCACTCCAAAACAAGCCTCCTCCCACTCAGTGCAACCAGCCCCGGCGACAGACAGTCGAACTTCCCGGGCACCCTGTCCGGGAAGGCATCCTGTTGGACGACACATCAGAGGTGTCAGCCTCCGAAAAGGCCCCCGTCCGCAGATATCAAGAGCCTGGGGGTGCCTTCGCCCTCCTCAAAGATACCAGGATTGAAAATGTCACATTGTCAACAATAATTATTGTAAAATAATCCTTGTCTGGAGGGGGGTTAGTACTTGTAGAGACATCATTCTTTCAGATTTAGGTTCGCTGAATGAGAGTTTTGTACTTATCATCATTTCTTAACCGTACTTGCTACGGCCTGCTTGTATGTGCCAATGAATGTAGATATTTCTGGCGTTTCAGCTGATGTATATATTATGCCATTTCATGTATTTCATGCTCCACAGTTTGTATGTAACCTTGTGTAAGAAACATAAATGCCCCATCAGATTTGACCTTTGCGTGACGAATGTTGTTTGCGCCCCGAACTGGGCACTTCCTTTCCGTCGGCACACTGCATATAAAGAGAATGTCCCGAATAATAAACAAGTCAGTTCTCAGCTGCTTCTCATTACATGCCCTCATATTGATAAAACAGTACTATACTGTAAAATTCTTTTAATGATCAATTTTGAATTTCAGTAAGCTATCAAAACAGGTCTTGAAGAATTTACTGTGTCTTTTATGCCACAAATGTGTATTTTATTTTTAAGAGACACTTGCAGGATATTTAGTTCTCATTTCTATGGATTCCAGCAGTCAGTATTAACTTTGTGTAAGATTGCTTAGGCTAAACATGGCTAGGCCACAATTTTGGAGTAACCTAACTTAGGCTATTTGCCTGCTTCTGTAGTTTAGCAAAATCAGCCACCACCTTGTATCTATTCAGGTATATTTGGAAAGAACTGTGTACTTGAGGTATTTTTGGGTTATGCTGTTATATGATTACACAAAGTTTATTTAGTTTTTAGTACAATCTTGCAAATTGCCCATAATTGCATTCGGAGTTGAAATTTTATTTCTGGATGGTTTCCAGTAAAATTTATTGAATTTACCATCTATTTTCATTTGAAACACTTGACCCCTAAAACTACCACGTATGAGTAAAAACAAAGGAGTACAGCATTCGGATACCACTTTGGGTAGGGAAAAAAAAAACAAGCGGTTGCACTTTGACCTATCCTTCTCTAATGTTACCTAACCTAGAAAACCATGTCCTACCTAACCTGTGACTAGATACCCCTTGTTGAAAACAAATCTTGAATGCAATAAATCAAGCATATGAATCATTCTGAAGGGATGCTTACGATGGCTCAGTGAAGGAATTTTAAGGTTTTAAAATCATGCATGTGGTAGTTCCATAACTACTTTCAAGGGAACCTCTTTGGAAAAAGCAAAGGAGGAAAAAACATCTACATCGCACTTTCTAGAAGGGAACCAAACTTCAACCCAACTGAAAAAAAGCCTATTGCAAGAATAACAATATATAAGCCTCTCCTACTGATGAACTACATATATGTCATAGGATACGTATACAGTAAGTATTCAATATTTTCTGGTTCTACCACTGTGGAATTGGCCGTCATTCGCAATACTGTACAGTACAGAGAACCACATAACATACTTAATTAGAAATATCACATATTGGGCAGTTTTCAAACCAACCACGCTCCTTTGCACCTGGCATGCCTCGCGACGCTTTTCCCTCCACACAACAAAACACACCCTTACTCGCTAACTCGGCCTCAGTCTCGCATCGTCTCTCCTCGCATATGCATCCCCCACTTTTAGTGCAAAATCCAGTTGTGATGTGAAAAGAAGCGATGTCAAAAACCTGTACTTATTCAGTGTGTTTATACTGATTTTAGTATAAAGTGTGATTCGTACATTACACTAACCAACACACCAGTAGACGGGTGCGTAGAACTTTGTACGTAAATGGTTGGTGGTGTTATACCAATACTTTTTCTTTTAATTCTTATTGTGGTAGAGTATTCATTGTGTATTAGCATCAGTAGTGATAGTACTGTACATATGTTAAAGTAATATATATTACAGTATCAGCAAGCGTTATTTGATAGGAACAACTGTGTTTTCTTGTTACATTATTTGCGTAAGTGTGTGTGTAACGTAGTCTTATCGTTTACCTAGGCAATGGACAAAGAGTTGACCCACCCTAGATCAGCAAGTATTCACGGATTCTTGCTTTTCGCACCTATCTCCGTTAACTAATCCCCGCAAATATCAAGGGCTGACTCTATACAACAATAAGTGAAGGGTGACCAAGGGATCACCTGAGGGGGAAAAGGTCATCTACCTTCATCTAAAGTCAGATCAAGGTAGGCTGTAACCTGGTCATTACCTGTTAGGTTAAGTTCGGAAGCAGCCCCGTAAATTCCACTCTCCAATTTTTTAGTTAATGTTAATGGATTGGGAGTAAATTGAGACTAAAGACCCACCTAGATAACATCAGAAGACCTAATTTAGGTAACATTGCCATAAACTGTGACCCATATATGCAAAATTATAAGTACCGAATAATGTATTTAAGTTCTGTTTGGTAAGTTTCTGTTGCTGATAATCTTACAAGTCATTTTGACTTTTTACATTCATTTCCAAAGAATACACTTACATAATCCTTAACCCAGTCCTACTTGTCTACCGACACCTATGGCACCATAGATTACAATAGTCAAATACACAGAAGTATCTTTACCTAACCTCTTTACACTGAGTGGGTGCTATGTCATGGAGCAACATATCATGAAATATTGAAAATTATATATTTCCTAATTATTCAAAAAGAAATATCAAAGTAACACAGCTTTCAGCATTAATATGCACATGAAATATGATGATTGATGTAAATTTTGAATTAATGAGATACAGTTGTCACAAATATTTACAGATAGATTCTGACACTTTGGAGAGCGTTTCTTACTCCAGAGAGTCATCAACCAACATAGTTTGAGTTGCTGCCAAAATCAAAGGGTAGGCTACGTGTGCATCTTCAAAGTGGTATCACTTTCCAAAGTGATTTCTCAGCAATGGACTTTGCCATCTTGGCTTTTGTATGGTGACAGTTCCCCATCACTTTGTTTCTCTTATCTTTAGAATAATGTACTTAATTTTAGTATACCATAAACTCTTGATTTTAATAAGGAAATAAAACTTTATGATAATTTACGGCATGATTTGCTTGTACAGTACTTCATCATTCAATTCTGTTGGAAATGGCCGGTTAACTAATCAGACATACCCATATGTTTACAATGCTAGGGGATTACGAGGGAGGGGGTTAGTTATGGAAGCAAGCAAAATGACTTTTGGCACCACAGAGAAGGCTAGCCCCATCTCATCACCACCCACATAAAAACTCTGAGGGGACCTTGTACCTAGGTTAGGTTAGGATGCACCCTTTACGGCTTTCAGATCTTTAGGTGTTTACCAGCCTTAAAACACTGATTTTCCCATTGTTATTATTCTTGTTTATGTGTGTTGTGTTCACTTGGGTTAACCACCTAATTCAAATAAAAAATATGTCATATGTGAAAGTTACTTCAGAATCTTTAACAAAAAAAAGAACTGTAGGCTACTTTGAAAACCTTAGTACAGTACAAAATTAAAAACAAATTTCAGCAAACCATAAGATATTATAGTAAATAAAAAAGGGTACAAGTACCGCAGGGATAATCTTTGGCCAAAATTACTTGTAAATCTTCAATCCAGGCACTTGAAATATCTACAAACATACAACTAAACCACTGATTAACCAACAAAATTACTTTCTACTAAACAAGTCACAATTGGCTATTCCTAAAGTCGTCACTATGAAGAAGATAGGACATAAAATGTCATAGACTGAACATTTACTTATGTCACAATTGATAAATATGGTAACACTTCATACATAAATAAGAGTGTAATTTGTCACACCCAAACTATCTTAAAAACTATGTGTTTGTGGTAGGAATCACATATACTATAGTTGAAATAGTTTTCCTACAAAAGTTCAAACATAAATTACAAAAGCAATTCATATAGCCTAGTAGGCTACAGTGTAGACTTTTTCACCTGCATGTCTTATGTTTACGACATAGGCTATCTTACAATGTTAGCACACTTCACCATTTTTAATTTCCCCCACCAAAATATCCCAGTTTACTAATAAGGTCATTATGGCTAATAAGGCAGTTACAAAGGAAACAAAATAAATAGGTTATATAAATAAAAAATACTGAGACATCTATAGTTTTTTTAGTAAAATGATATTTTAATTATAAAATAAATTTTTGAATATACTTACCCGGTGAATATATAATAGCTGCTACTCAGCGGCTCGACAGAAAACACACTCAAAAACTCGCGAGCGATCGCTATAAAGGTTGCGGGTGTGCCCACCAGCGCCACTATCGGCCAGATACCACTCTTGCATGTAAACAAACCCTTCAATTCTTCTCGTCCCGCTGCGTCTCTAATGGGGAGGAAGGGAGGGCCTTTAATTTATATATTCACCGGGTAAGTATATTCAAAAATTTATTTTATAATTGAAATATCATTTTTAAATATTTAACTTAGCCGGTGAATATATAATAACTGATTCACACCCAAGGCGGTGGGTAGAGACCAGAGTTAATTAAGTTTACAGCGTATAAGCTAAGAGTTTTTGACAGTTATCAATATAACAAAATCAAAATATATAGGTACCTGGAAAGGAAGTTGACTTAGACGATTACTCTGCCTTATAAGTCTGTCTTCCTCACGAAGCCCAGCGATCCTCTTAGGATGCTGAAAGACTCCCAGGAGCTGAAGTATTAAGGGCTGCAACCCATACAACAGGACCTCATCAAACCCTTAATCTGGGCGCTCTCAAGAAATGACTTTGACCACCCGCCAAATCAATCAGGATGCGAAAGGCTTCTTAGCCTTCCGTACAACCCAAAAAAACAATATTAAAAACATTTCAAGAGACAGATTAAAAAGGATATTGGAATTAGGGTAATGTAGTGGTAGAACCCTCACCCACTACTGCACTCACTGCAACGAATGGACCCAGTGTGTAGCAGTCCTCGTAAAGAGTCTGGACATCTTTTAAGTAAAATGACGCGAACACTGACTTGCTTCTCCAAAAAGTCGCGTCCATAATACTTTGCAGAGATTTATTTTGCTTGAAGGCCACGGAGGTTGCTATATCTCTAACTTCGTGCGTCTTAACCTTAAGCAAACATCGGTCTTTCTCATTCAAGTGAGAATGAGCTTCTCGTATTAAAAAAAATCTGATAAAATTTGACAAAGCATTCTTTGACATAGGCAATGAAGGTTTCTTAACTGAGCACCATAATGCCTCAGATTTACCTCGTAATGACTTAGTACGGGCTAAATCGAACTTAAGAGCTCTAACAGGACATAATACTCTTTCCAGTTCGTTGCCTACGATCTCTGATAAGCAAGGAATATCAAAAGATTTAGGCCAAGGACGAGAAGGCAGTTCATTTTTGGCCAGGAAACCAAGTTGAAGTGAACAAGTGGCTTTTTTCTGTAGAAAAGCCGATGTTCTTACTGAAGGCATGAAGTTCACTGACCTTTTTAGCCGAAGCCAAGCATACTAGGAAAAGTGTCTTGAGGGTGAGATCCTTCAGGGAGGCTGAATGTAATGGCTCAAACCTGTCTGACATGAGGAACCTTAGGACCACGTCTAAGTTCCATCCAGGAGTTGCCAAACGACGTTCCTTAGAGGTCTTGAAAGACTTAAGGAGATCTTGGAGATCTTTATTGTTGGAAAGATCTAAGCCTCTATGTCGAAAGACCGAAGCCAACATGCTCCTGTAGCCCTTAATCGTGGGAGCTGAAAGGGAGCGAACCTTTCTCAGATGTAAAAGAAAATCTGCGATTTGGGCTACAGAGGTACTGGACGAGGACACAGATGCTGACTTGCACCAGTCTCGAAAGACTTCCCACTTCGACTGGTATACTCTAATGGTAGAAGCTCTCCTAGCTCTTGCAATCGCACTGGCTGCCTCCTTCGAAAAGCCTCTAGCTCTTGAGAGTCTTTCGATAGTCTGAAGGAAGTCAGACGAAGAGCGGGGAGGCTTTGATGGACATTCTTTATGTGGGGCTGACGTAACAGATCTACCCTTAGAGGAAGACTTCTTGGAAAGTCTACCAGCCATTGAAGTACCTCGGTGAACCACTCACTCGCGGGCCAGAGGGTAGCAACCAACGTCAACCTTGTCCCTTCGTGAGAGGCGAACTTCTGCAGTACCTTGTTGACTATCTTGAATGGTGGGAATGCATATAAGTCCATAAAAGACCAATACAGTAGAAACGCGTCTATGTAGATTGCTTCTGTATCTAGGACTGGAGAGCAATAGATTGGTAACCTTTTGGTCAACGAGGAGGCAAGGAGGTCTATGGTGGGTTGACCCCAAGTAGCCCAAAGACTCTTGCCCACGTCCTTGTGGAGGGTCCATTCCGTGGGTATCACCTGACCCCTCCGACTGAGACAGTCTGCCAAGACGTTCAAGTCCCCCTGGATGAATCTCGTCAACAGGGAGATGCCTCGAATTCTTGACCATAAGAGAAGGTCCCTTGCGATCTCGAGCAGCGTGAAGGAGTGTGTGCCTCCTTGCTTGGAGATGTACGCCAAAGTTGTGGTGTTGTCTGAGTTGACCTCTACCACTTAGTTTCGAAGAAGCTTTCTAATATCATCAAGGCCAAGTGGACTGCTAATAGCTCCTTGCCGTTGATGTGCATGCTCTTCTGACTTGAGGTCCACAGACCCGAGCATTCCCGACCGTCCAGGGTCGCACCCCAACCCAAATCCGACGCGTCTGAGGACAACACGTGGTTTGGGTTCTTGACTGCTAGGGATAGTCCCTCTCTCAGACTGATATTGCTGTCCCACCATTTCAGGCATGCCTTTACTGGTTCGGAGACTGGGAATGATACCGTCTCTAATGTCTTGTCCTAGTTCCAGTGAGAGGCTAGATGGAACCGGAGAGGCAGAAGGTGTAGTCTCCCTAGTGAGACAAACTGCTCCAGGGATGAGAGAGTCCCTACGAGACTGTTCCAACTCCTGACTGAATAAACGTTTTCTTTTCAGCATTAGTTGGACTTCGAGCAGGGCTTGACTGCGAATCTCCATCCCCAAATATAGAATAATCTGGGATGGGATCAGTTGGGACTTTTAGGTTGACCAAAAGTCCCAACTCCCTGACCAGACTCAACGTCCAATGTAGATCCTGCAGACAGCGAAGACTGGACGATGCTCTGAGAAGCCAGTCGTCCAAGTACAGGGAGGCTCGTATCCCCGATAGATGGAGGGATTTTGCCACAATCCTCATGAGCCTCGTAAACACGAGAGGCGCAGGACTGAGGCCAAAGCACAGGGCTCGAAACTGGTACCCCACATTCCTGTAAACAAACCTCAGAAACGGTTGGGAATCCGGGTGTATAGGAATGTGGAAGTATGCCTCCTGAAGGTCGAGAGAGACCATCCAGTCGCCTTCCATAAATGCTGTCAAGACAGCCTGGTAGACTTCATCGTGAAGTTTGTCTTGACAATGAACACATTGAGCGCACTTGCCTCTTACGTACTCCTGCAGTGAACATGGCTGCCAGATCATTGGAGCCATCCCTGAGGGACTTGTTCCTGCAGAGAACGTGGCTGTCAGATCATTGGAGCCATCCCTGAAAGCCTTGTTTATGCATGACATAATTGTACAGCAAAACTTCAAACGCTCGAAAATAGCTCTGAAGTCGACCTGTAAAAACTTGGAGCGTCTCATGGCCAGGCGTCAGGGAGAGTCTATGAGGTTTGAGAAGTCTATCTGGGCAGAGGCAGGAACTCCCAAGCCGAGAACTTCTCTCGTGTCATATCAGACTCTCGGTCTATAAGCCAGCTTAAAAGTAGGGAAAGCAAAGGCTGTCTCCCCCAAACTCCTCCTGGTGATAAACCAGTCGCCTAGCAAACGTAAAGCTCTCTTAGAAGAGCGAGAGAGCACTAGCTTATAAAACAACGGCTTCGAAGTAGCTAGGCCTAGTGTAAGCTCTGACGTTTAGGCGAACGAGGAGCAGCAGATACAAAAAGATCCGGACAAAGATCCTTAAAAATCAGCTGATTTATTTAAAGTCCATAGAGGGCTAAGCAGCTTTAGGCTCCTCTCCGTCTGACAGAGTCCTCAAGGGAATATCAGTAGGAGGGGGAACAGCAACTTCCTCATCTGAAGGAACCTTGTCCGACAATAGCCGAGTCTCAAGCAAGGGAGAGACCTACCGTGGTGGCAATGCTTTACAAGCAGAGTCCACACGCACTGGTGCATTAGTAGCGGACCAGGACGCAACGTCATGTAACTGCTTGACAGTCTGTGAACTGTCAACAACAACAGGTGCGTGAGGACGCACAGCGTCCACTCGAGACTGCTTTGACCGCCTAGTCTGAGCAGTCAAAACAACTCTAGAATGCGGAGGTTGACGCTCAGCGTCAAAACAAGTCAACTCCGATTGTTGGCGAACGTCCTGAACGTCAACAGGAGCATCAGCAAGTGGCCTAATGTCCAAATGTGGCCGAAAATCCACACGAGACCGCATCGAGTGTGGTTCTAAACAACCTGACTGACGTGACTTGGCTACGCCAACGTCAACAGGACGCACAAAGGAACGTTAGGGTGGCTGAAGGCCAGGATATCGATGAGATAAACGGCTAGGCTCAACGGACTTATCGGCAGAATAGTCTTCCATAAGGGAGGCAAGCTTATTCTGCATGTCTTGCCGTACAACCCATTCAGGATCAACGGGAATGGTTGCGGTAAGAGACGAGGGTAACGTCTGTGACTGCAAAACCTTGCCTACAAAAAGACTCTCGGAGTCTGTGTTACGCTTTTGTTTAGGCGGCGAGCAGTCTTCCGATGACTGCATAGGGTCAGAGCTGTCCTAATGGTTAAAACCAGGACGCTGGACCTGTCCTGAAAGGACTGACTTTCGCTTAAGGGCCTCGAAACCTTGTTCCACGGTTTCTTATGCGAAAAGCCTTCGGATGACGAGGAGAAAATCGTCTCTCTCGCCTTATGGTAGGGGTGATCTTGGTAAGATACACCTGATACCATAGAGGGAACGTCTGTTCGCTGATCAAGGCCTCTCGAACCCATAAGTCGTACGACATTACTTCTCCCCTGGGCTTGGGAGCTTGCAAGAGGTCCCGGACTAGGCGAACGACAGGCACGAACAGACGAACCCTCGGTCGCAACACTGATAACACTTTGCGCAATATCACTTTATCACTACGATTTTCTGTTTTCCACTTAATTCACTGAAATCGAATTTTTTAACAATTCACATTAGGTATGAATGAAACTGATTTCTACCTGAAGCACGCAATTCTACCCTCTATCAAAAGGTTATAATTGCGAAATCAGTCGTATAATGTAAGCACATTAATACCAGCAAAAAAAAACAGTAAACATATTTTAAGATAAAAAGATCAGTGGCTGGGGAAGAGACTAAACACTAGTTCATTCATTCAAAACTACGTTTTCAATCTCTCACCGTACAGTGCCTTGGGACGAGAATGAAAAACTAAAAACGTTTTATCCTTTCTCCCCGTACAGAGACTAGGGACGAGAGCTCGAGAACAACATTACTCGCTTGGGACGAGATAAAGATCGGAACGTTCTCTCTCCTCTCTCTCCCTCCGTCTGTATCTCTCTCTCTCTCTCTTGATTTCGCACCGAAGAGAAGAAGCCCACTTATGTTTCGTCAAAAAACAGGTTATTTGACCAAAGGAAAAAACTGAAAGGTTTTTCAATTAAAAAGTTCCTTTAAAATAGAATTTAAAACATTTAAGCTTTGAAAGAAGAATGAACAAAACGTCAGAATCAATTTACTCTTTCTGCAAAGTGAAACCGTGATACTCTCTCTCTCTCTCGTAACGATAGAGCGCAAACTGCGTAGCATAAATAAACTAAACGTTAGTTCATCTTTGAAACAGTACGAAGACTATTCAAAGAAAATCTTTCATAAAATATCTACTAAAAAATATTCATTTAATAAGTTTTAAGTCATTAGCTCTGTAAAAGTTATTTACGATAGAAAGGGCTCAACGTTGTTTAACTTCGGTTTCCAAGTTAGGACCGCCTACTCTCAGGAAAGGTCGCATATAAACAAATCATTAAAATTTATCTTGATGTTTATTATAAATGGAAAGCTAATCGAAGAGGCCTAATAAAGGCGGGTGAGATATAAAATATATAGAGGAAAATCTATAAATAATTTATAACGTGATAAGATAATTGCTAAAAGCCTAAACACACTTCCGTACTGAGGGAAGGGTCGGCCATTTAAATGTCAAGGAAAGTCCAAAAAAACAATCCAAAGTCATCCAAAATTAAATCTATCCAAAAACGAGTTCAAGATTTAAGTTGAAGATAAAACACCTGTACTGCGAAAGCTCAAACCAAAATGAAGTACTTCACCAAATATGTTAAGAAAACTCCAGGTTCTACAGCGAGTATGAATACGTCTTGTCGTCAACGTCGACAGAGAAGAATTGAAGGGTTTGTTTACATGCAAGAGTGGTATCTGGCCGATAGTGGCGCTGGTGGGCACACCCGCAACCTTTATAGCGATCGCTCGCGAGTTTTTGAGTGTGTTTTCTGTCGAGCCGCTGAGTAGCAGCTATTATATATTCACCGGCTAAGTTAAATATTTAAAATAATAGTTTTAAAGGTAAATTTATAGAAAAACATTTCCAAGAGAAAAAAAAACTTTGAATACAGTAAATTATGTACTTTCAACGAACTTGACCTTAATTTCCACTGCAAATTAGCCGTTCTACCGAAGGACATAGGTGGGAACCTGGGATTTTGGGTGTGAAAAAACGTAACTATTTAGCACTTTTGAGAATTCTAAAAGGGTAAAGAACCTAATAAACCTACCTAACATAACCTACTATGAGATTCAGGGCCTCTGTAACACGGTTTTTTCGCAATAACTTTTTTTCTATGAATTTCATAAATATAACGCTTATTCAGAATGCACATTATATCTACACATAAATTTTGACTATATTCTGCATTACGTAGGTTGAATAAATTTGGTTTCGAACGCACTCGTTACGTAACTTATGACGGCATTTCTTCTCTCTTTCTCGATCGATGATTGGCTATACGTAGCGAAGGCTATACCTCTGCCAACAATGACACAAGTGTAAATAAAAGCAAAGAAGTACACCTTTATGAACTCTGAAACCTCTCCACTGAGAATTGTCATAATGAACAAACGAACAAAATATGTTAATAAATACAAAAACACTTCGATTATTAGTCTAACTCCCAGAATAAGTTTCCTAAGAAATTACAGTCTACTTTATAGGTCACAATCAGATTGACAAGGTGTATGGATTAGTTGGTAATTTTCAAAAACGTAGTAGACCAGCTTGATTTGATAACTGCTATATCCAATGTCCAGTAATTTTTATTTATTGTCTAGCTACCTACGTATTTACTGTAAAAAAGAAAATAAATAAATAAATAACTGGTACCATATTTTGGCTTTAAACCTTCACCAGTAATTGTCGTCAGAATGATGACTTCACGAGGCTCCACCCACTTTGGCCTCGTTGTAATTCAGGATAACACTGAAGGCTATCATGGGCATTGTTGGATCAGAAAATTTAAATTCTGGCTAAAAAAATAATTTTTCGAGTAGTTGTAAGAAGTGGTAAATGATCCTCAAGGATCCCAGCAGTTGGCCTAAACGTTTAATTCATGTATAGTACTGTTACGGCATTACTGCTACAGTACAGTAGAATTACTACGCTAGCACAAATACCCCACCCACATTTATGTATCGTTCCGCCATTCATAAAGTCTTTGTCATATTCTTTCACTGTGCAATAAACCATGGCCTCCTCAGAAATTAAGTTTAACTTTAGATGATAGGTTATTTCATTAAGCTGACAAATTATGGCAACTGGGTATGTTATTGCCGATGTTGAAGCTAAAGATAAAGTATGGTATCATTCCTTCATTGCATTATCATCTTTACTACTATTTGTTTTGCTACATGTAGTAATTATTTTAAAGGATAAATGAATTATGTTCACTTCACTTCTATAAATTCCCATTAGATGTACAAATAAAACTCCTAAAACTATTCAGGATTTATTTATAAAATGCAGTCATGCCCAAAACATAGCTAACACGGTTGGTCTGATGGAGATTTTAGCACAAAAATCTTATTTTAACAAAAATAGTTATATAAAGACTGTTTACATACAATCCCTCTCTTTCTCTCTCTTTTGGTGGCATAGTGAATAGTTAATAGAAATGTTCAAAAGCCTGAATGACATTACAAGTATTATAATCCTGTTACGCTAAATACAAATCAGACTATAAACATTGGATTTAAACTAGAAACTGAATAATTACCTATTCAGGCTATAGTAAATATGGCCACGGGCTTTCTCTTGACTGTATAAAGTTGCAAGTCGTAAGACAAATGCAGTTTTGCAACCACAGGGGCAATTCCAAATCCTGTTAGCCATTCTTGACTGTTATGGGTTTCAGAGCCGATGGAAGAAGTTGAATGGGTGTCTGGTGGATGGGCGGGGCAAAATTTTGTCAAAAGGTGTTTACATTGCTTACGTAGTGAATGTTTTCGACTCTTGGCTCGTTATCACTGGCCATGGCGTCGGCTAGATCATTTTTACTCTATAAAAATTAAAACTATTGTGTTTAGGTTATTGATAATGCTGACAAAATTTGTGTGTGGTTGTAAAATATACATATGTCAACTTTCAGCTACATCCGATGCTTTGATAAGGAGCAAAGTCCAAAAAACCGTGTTACAGAGGCCCTGAATCTCATAGTAGTACTGTAGTTCCCAGGTCACAAACACTAGCTGGACCTGGACCCCTCTTCCCAGGTCACAAAACGATATTAGTTAACACTTTTGACATTTGTAGAAGGGTACATAACCTAACAAACCCACCTAACCTAGTAGTTTTCTGATCACAACCCCTGGCCAGGGGGCAAGCCCCCGGACCCCCTTTCCCAGGTCACAAACTAAAAGTAAATAACAAATAAATCCTTATCTTAAGATTGACACCTACGTCTCTTTTTTTTTTTTTTTTTTTGTCTTGGCAATCTTTACAGAAGCGTTGCAGTAGGAAATGTGCTTGTTTTCCCTAAAAGCTAAGTCAGAATTGCACTTGGGATATTAAGCTTTAAGGGGTAGCACAATGAGCTTTTGAATTTTTTTTCACTACATTAGGAGTACCGTGAAACTTGGCTATAGCATCAAAATAGCCAAAAGAGCAGCCATTACACTTTGTCACTTTGAGCTCCATAAGGCTCATCCAACATGTAACACAGCTTCAAAGGAAATGAAACGTTGTTGGAGAAAACGGTTTGTGTCACAGAACCGCCTACGTCACACTCCCGTGTACATACAAGCCCAAATATGGTAAACATGGTAAGCATGGTAAAATGACATGCGTGCACAGGAAGTATAAACTCCTCATGGAGCAAGAAGGAGGCGGGTTTGTGAGCAAAAATATAAACTCATAATCATGCAAGAAATCATGCACAAACCCACAAACAGGAGCAGAAACATCCAACTTACAATATGTAAACAAAAGAATGAAATAACCATTTCAGGGGAAGAGGATCCCCATATTTTGTGCAATTTTTCGGGGATTTGTTATACCTCCCAGAGAATATATAGAAAAGAAAAGGTTAGTTTTACTGTACCATTATTTATCAATTCACCCGAAAATTCTCCACCACCCAAAAGCACTGGTTCTCACCGGGCGGACCCCATTACCGTAGGATATATTAGGATATATCTTTATAAATAAAGGTCATTTTCAAAGAAAATTAGTTTTTCAATATGCACCCCAATCTTGTCCCATCTTTTTCTATAATAATACCATTTTATGCAATCCCGATTAGACTCACCCCTTTCTGTAACCTACAACATTTGTAGTTTATATTAAGTTAAATGACTCGTATTATGGTTTTATTCAAGCATTTACTGGGTAGCAATAACCCAATAGACCCACCAGTGTACAAGCCCATCTCCCTCTAAGCTTAGACCAGGTACTTACTTGTTTTGGGTTTAACCCTAATGATTGTGAAATGCTATTAATCCCACTAGGTTATCACAATTACATTAGAGTGTAGATTAAGAAAACAAGTTGTTAAAAGCGGTTTACCCACATACAAAAACCTTTGACGTCTAATCTATAATCTTATACGATGCAAATGTAATATCTTGTTCATATATGCAACAAAATTCTTGCTTTACTTACTTTACTTTCAGGGAATCTTTTCTCGACTTATACTGAAGGGGAACCCTACTCTATAGGACATTCACTATCATTTTACTGTATGCATTCTACGGCATTCAGCATTTCACACCCCATAGAAATAAGTACAGTGCAGTACCTAGGAAGCATCCTTACACACCTCAATGCAAGGTTTTTAAAGTACTGTGTGAGAGAGAACCATTGCGTAATAACTGTGAGACAAGGTGAATGCGACTAAACTTTATTAAACAATCATTGAGTTTATATACAAGGACTTGCGAGGAAAAACGTCTCAAAAATTCAAACATAACCAAACAGGAGCTAGCTTACACAGGTTGGTCTAGTAACAGTGCAAGGAAGATAGAGTGATATGATAAAAAAGCAAAACCTTTACAGTGTACTACTGTATGCAAAAAGGTTTTCTGAGAAATATTCTTTGCAGACCACTTGTTTCCTCTCTCTACTTTTCTGGGTCAACAAAATGTCAAAAAATCGTTCAAACCCCATGAAAATACATTAACAAAAGATATTCGAAAAGACTGCATCCTCACGCTAGGTAATCGAGTTTCAATCAGCAACTTGAAATCTGAAACCTAACCTAACCTAAACGTTTACACCAAAAATCATATAAAATTGGTAGAACTTTAACAGATAAATTTACAATGGGATGTATGTATGATAGAGGCCACCTGTATGTATGATGACTGACTGACTAAGAATATGGCATTGTAAGGGGGTCACAAGTGGGCGTTAGCCCCCCTCCACCTTATGCAAGTAGGTAAGGACATGGCTTGCAGGTTAGGTTAGGGGGAAGTTTAGGTTAGTTAATAACCATTTATTATGCACGCTGGAGAAACTGGCCACTGATATACGAAGACTCCTTCACAATTATCTTGAGAATAATTTGCGAGGATAAAGACATAACATTATAAGATATGAAATGATCTTACTTTACTTACACGTGGCAACAATGACAAATCAAGAATTTACGTTAGGTGCATTGGTGAATTTAAACCACATTCGAGTATTAGCCTATAGATATTTGTTGTGTGCATCGGCGGGTAATAAACTAAATTAACTGAACTCAATATTAGTATGTAACATTCGAAATATAAATAATTAGGTTATAAAAGAATATATAAGGTTACAATCAAGCCTTATATTAAATAATCCACAGTAATACCGGATTATTTCGAAATGTGGACAATTTATGAGTCGCTTACCTTAGAACTAATCTCTATCCACCCACGATGATCTTGTTGCATGACTACTTCAATTGCATTCCAATAAATCTTACACAAAATCAATATGATTCACAAGCACAAAATTATTAAATTCGGATTACGTAACTGTAATTTACGTTCAAATAACAGAAAAAAAAAAGAAACGCTTCTCTGCCGCTCAGCGCATGCGCAATCGTCCGTAAATGCCAGATAGCACTAATTCCTTCACTATTTTTACAATAAATTCTGAGTACTTATGTTGATAATAAAATCTTAACCATTATTTTAAATTAATAAAACGTGACGAAAATACCACAATTAACTAGAATAACTATAAGTTTGATTTATATTATATAGTCCAGTGCCTCTACTGTAATTTATTTACGAGTGATTTCCCTCGTCATGGACTTTGCATAGTGTCCCCCAAAGACTATATACTGAAGGAAGATAGGAAGGCTCAAAATAGGATGTTAATACGCTAGTTGGCAACTCCAAAGTGAACACAATAGTTGGTTGCTCCGATTTCAGATGGCGTTGTAGGGTATACATCGTTTGTCGTCTGTTTGTTTATATTCAGAATTTGATAGTTGACTCAAACGAAAAAATGGCGCCGGCAGTAAAGAAGTCACACAAGTGTGTTGTGTGCCATAAACAAAAAGAAACCGATCCTCATTTTGGTATTTCACAGGTTCCCTAAGGACAAAGAACGGTGAGTCCAAACAGTATAATACATGCAGTATGTGCTGCTAATGAGTAAGCCCCACTGATATTGGATGTAAGATTAAGGCAAGGCATCCACAGTAAATCTCTTTTGTTTTTCATTTTTTGTTGGCTTGTATGCTACCTTATTTCTATTTCCAACCCCCGTTTGATTATTTTTGTGTGATACAATTTTGTGTTATTTTGATCCTTCTGATTGTACATTTATACATTTATTAGTTTATAATACTAATCTATACTTGAGTGCATCCTGCTTTTCCATTTCAATAAAAGATAAAATACAATTGTGTTTTTATACACCTAATATCTCTCCATCTTACAGTGGCCTACAAACTGTAATTAAATGTATGCCTACACATAAGCATTTGTGGCTAAGTTCAACAAATCATATATACAGTATGTTTTAATTTATTCGAAAGTGGTATTGTATAGAACATTTAAAAATGGTTGTAATATACTGTACAATACTTAAATTTGCAAGAAAATTAACTAAATCATAAGAGATATAGCTATTGAATTTCTAAAAAATAGACTGAGAAACATAATTTGCAATTTAGTTACCTAAAATTTAAGAATATCGTGAATATATGAGTAAAATATACTGACATAGTAATGCAAATTATGAACAAATATGTCGCAAAATTTACAATATATACAGTACCCGGAAGCATTACCGCTCTGAATGTTTGGTTGCTCGCTCAAGAGATGGCGCCATTCGTTTCGCATGGGAGTATCTGGCATCTTTTCATAGCACACTCATTTGTGTGTTAAAAGCCTGTGCCTTCCTATCTTCCTTCAGTATATAGTCTTTGGTGTCCCCTTCATACAGCATTAATAGAGTACTCTATTAATCCTGCCTTTATAACTGCAGCAATTAATCACAAAATTAACTCGTCGAGAAAGAGAGAGAGAGAGAGAGAGAGAGAGAGAGAGAGAGAGAGAGAGAGAGAGAGAGAGAGAGAGAGAGAGAGAGAGAGGGTGGAAACTGTGAGATTGTGACAAGTGAATGTCTTTAAAAATGAAACATTTTGTAACGAATGACTGATGATTGATGGCAATATTAATGACAAAGTACTTATTTATACGTGCTCAACTATGAAGCATTTCAATGCACACAAACATGCATAAGTATTATTATTATTATTATTATTATTATTATTATTATTATTACCTGATAAGCTACAACCCTAGTTGGAAAAGCAGGACGCTAAAAGCCCAGGAAACAAGGAAAAATAACATTTATAAAAAGAGTAACAACATAAAATGAATCTCTCTTAAGTAAGCTATAAAAACGTTAACAAAACAAGAGGAAGTGAAATTAGATAAACTAGTGTGCCCGAGTGTATCCTAAAGCAAGAGAACTCTAACCCAAGACAGTGGAAGACCATGGTACAGAGGCTATGGCACTACCCAAGACTAGAGAAAAGTAAAGGAAAAGAAGTCGTCTACGAAGTGTAAAAGGTTTTAGATCTGACAGAAAATATAAAGAAAAAAAAAAGAGAACTTTTCCCAATAGTTACTCATGTATTTTTCCAGAGTGAAACAGATCTTTGGCATTTTCTTTTCTTGTCGAAAGATGGAGACAAAAAGTCTTTTCCTGAATGGGATCCTTTATGAGCATTTTCTCTCTTCTTTTAATTCTGGATTTACCCAATGTTCTCTAGTTTCCTTTTTCTTGTTCTCTCGCCTTTTATTCTATTTCCTTGTCCCTTACTCGTAACTTTCATTTTATGTTTTCTTTAGATTTTAGTTTAGTTGGTGGTGACGTTTTTGTCTGGTGATTACCACACTGGGGTTCGAGTCCTGCTCAAACTCGTTAGTTTCTTTGGTCGCTGCAACCTCGCCAACCTTATGAGTTAAGTATTGGGGGTTTTGGGGAGCCTATAGGTCTATCTGCTGAGTCATCGGCAGCCATTGCTTGCCTCTCCTTGGTCCTACCTTGGGAGGAGACGGGGTTTGGGCGCTGATCATATAATATGGTCAGTATTCTAAGGCATTGTCTTGCTTGGTAGGGTGATGTCACTGTCCCTTGCCTCTGCCATTCATGAGTGGCCATTAAGCCTTGTGGAAAAAAATATACATTTCTTTAGCTATTGCCGTGATGGTCCCTTTGAATAATACCAATGTGTAATTTCTTGCTTATAAAATCAAGTGGTTTATTTCTATAGTCTGTAGGCCTACATAAAATCATGCTCATCATCCAGTGATCATGAGCCTATCGAAAGCTCTCCCATTATATACTTAATTTTTCTCCTATTAACAATACAGTTCACACACAAACACACAAAAATACACTCAACAAGGCAACTGCATACTGGCAATTTATACAAAACCAAACTAAACCAGAAAAAAAGGATCATACGTAATTAATCTAACAACGAAAACCAAGACGAACACAAAAAAAAATCAACACATGCTCTCTCTCTCTCTCTCTCTCTCTCTCTCTCTCTCTCTCTCTCTCTCTCTCTCTCTCTCTCTCTCTCTCTCTCTCTCTGAAACATATCCTACTGTAAGTACTCTGCCCTCCGGAGACTTTTACGAGCCAAAATAGGATTGAAGAAATAGTCTCGTCTTTTTCCAAATGTGAAGAATTTGTCTCGGCGAAAAAGAGAACAAAAAATAATAATACGTTTCCTTCATATATATATTGTTGATAGCATCATCATCATCATCATCATCATCATCATCATTATTATTATTATCATTATTATTATTATTATTATTAGCTAAGCTACAATCCTAGTTGGAAAAGCATAATGCTAAGAGCCCGAGGGCCCCAACAGGGAAAAATAGCCCTGCGAGGAAAGGAAACATGGAAATAGATTAACTACAAGAACAGTAATAACAGTGAAAATAAAATATTTTAAGATCATTAACAACATTAAATTAGATCTATCACATATAAACTATAAAAACTTTATAAAAAAAAAAAACAAGAGGAAGAGAAACAAGATAGAAATAGCGTACCCTTGTGTACGCCCAAGCAAGAGAACGCTATAAATTTATTAATTATGGAAGACAAGAACAGACATAACAAAGCGATATGAGATTTGATAGTTAGTTTAATGGTACGTATTTTAGAGAAAGTGGCTATAAAGGATATAACCAAGACAATTAAGATCTTGGAAAAAGAGACAATATACTCAATTTCTTTCAATGAGGCGTATTTGCACGGACTCCCAGGGGTGACATTTTAGCGCAGAAATTTTCCTAATCGCTGATTGGTTGGACAAAATAATTCTAACCAATCAGCTAGTAGGAAACTTTTCCGAGCTAAAAGGGCACCCCTACGAGTCAGTGCAAATGCACCTCATTAAAAATAATGACTTTATAGTCTTTCCTTTTTCCTCCTACATATTAATTGTCTTCGTTACATCCTTTATAGCCACTTCTACGAGAAGGACACTCCAAAATCAAATCATTGTTCTCTAATCTTGGGTAGTGCCATAGCCTCTGTACCATGGTCTTCCACTGTCTTGTGTTAGAGTTCTCTTGCTTGAGGGTACACTCGGGCACAGTATTTATCTTTTTTCTCTTCCTCTTGTTATTTTGAAGTTTAAACAGTTTATATATGAAAGATTTATTTTAATGTTATTATTGTTCTTAAACTTCTCTTGTAGCTAATTTCCTTATTTCCTTTCCTCACAGGGCTATTTTTCCGGTTGGAGCCCTTGGGCTTATACTATCCTGCTTTTCCAACTAGGGTTGTAGCTTAGCAAGTAGTAATAGTAATAATAATTATAAATGAATTAAAGGAGATTAAGATAAGAGATAAACACAATCTTCATGAATATACTGAACTCAGCAGATAAATTCCCACGAATATCTAACCGGAAATAAGAGCTGAAGAATCCTAACTCAAAACTAATTTTGATTCGTTAAAACAAATCCCGAGGAAACCACACATTTGGGGAAAGCCATCTACATTGCTAAAGAATCTTTCATAATCAACCCCCCCCCCCCCCAGAACAAGGCATTGGTTTTTAATCCCTGTCAAAACCACCTGACAGCAGAAAGCGTGGCATTTGTGTCGGTATTATTGGTCCAATCCATTTTCGCTGTTGGCTTAATCGAGTCCATTTTGGTTAACGTTTAATTTATTGACGGAATATTTGGGTCCGTTATCGACGGTGCGTAGTTAGTTATAGAGAATCTTTCACTGAATGAGTTATTGAGTTTATCATTCATTATTCATTCCTTTCGCGAGATATGTAGGGTTGTAGTTTAGCATTTAATAATAATAATAATAATAATAATAATAATAAAG
Organism: Palaemon carinicauda; assembly: GCF_036898095.1. Classification (NCBI taxonomy): domain Eukaryota; kingdom Metazoa; phylum Arthropoda; class Malacostraca; order Decapoda; family Palaemonidae; genus Palaemon; species Palaemon carinicauda. The sequence goes on from NC_090753.1 coordinate 61,324,461, forward strand.
AGCAAGTGTCTGGCTATACATATGTCTTTCTGGTCACGGCCCCCGTCCCTCGGGTAGGGGGAGGAGAGGAACTAGTCATACCCTAGTAAAAGAGGGGGCTGTGTGTGCATATCTATCTTAATATTCATCCGTCATTTTTTGACGGGTCACGTACGCTAGTCAAGGACTAATCAAGATACTATTAGTTATGCTGTTGAAATTCACAAGGTCGCACCTTCTGTCAGCAAAAAAAAAAAAAAAAAAAACACACACAGACACACGTTAAATATGACATTTTTAAAGACTGAATCTGGGACTGAAAGACTTTTGCTGCACAGTGTTTCCGTTTGTTCTTAAATGTGAATGATTTAAAGGTTCAAAGGCCACTCATGAATGACAGAGGCAAAGGGCAATGATATTAGCCTGTCGACCAGGACAATGAACTAGAGAGTGACCATATATATTCATATGATCAGCCCCCAAACAGCCTCTTCCCCCAAGCTAGGACCAAGGACGGCCAGGCAATGGCTGCTGATGACTCAGCAGGTAGACATATAGGCTCCCCCAAAGCCCCCATCCTTAGCTCACAAGGATGTTGAGGCTACAGCAACCAAAGAAACTAACGAACTTGAGCAGGACTCGAACCCCAGTCTGGCCTTCACCAGTCAAGGACGTTACCACATCGGCCACCACAACCATAACAACCCCAACCACAACATGACACAGTTCATATATTCCTCCCGTCCTGTTACAGATATTAACAACATGACTTTCAGATACTAACAAAGTATGGTAAAATTACGGTCGCCTGTATTTTACTGAAATACGGCTGAGAACAATATATTTTACGGAGAATTTCCGATTAAAATTAGGCGATTTTTTTAAACAGTGAATATAGATGTACTCGAATTACAGGCAAAATAACAGGCAAATCACATAAAATACAATCAACTACATAATAATATTATTACGGAATCTATATAATCTTTACGTACACTCTTAAAATAACCGTAATTTTAATCGGAAATTATCTGTAAAAATATAATTCTCAACCGTATTTCAGTAAAATACAGGCGACCGTAATTTTACCCTACTTTGTTATTATCTTTTACGGATTGGTGACCGTGATATCAGTCCTTTACGTCAATATATGTTTTTAAAACGGTAAAAATCGTTGAATAAATGTTGCCAGGTATTTACCATCTTTTTAATACAAATATTTAACAGTGTAATATTATGAATAACTTACTGTTTATGAAAAGAATGACAATTTTGCAGTAAGGTGATCCTCCCTATCAGTGAAATCATCTTATAAACAATTCCAACTCGTACCTGTAAAGAAAAGAAAAACAAAGTCAATTTTCTTTCAACAAATGTTCTTGATGTAAGCAAATATATATGGTGTTAAAGAGGAGCAAACATATTTATGTGATATTGTTATTACATCTCTGTTTGTTTTCAATGTTCGAAACGCCGCCAGAATGAATCGACGACCATACCTTGGTAGGCATTTGCATAAACCACACACACAAACAGGGAGTAAAACATAACCTCCTTCCAATTTCGTTGGCGGAGGTAATAATCCAAGAAAGTGTGGGGTTTGTGTGTTAAACGAATCTCCCTTAAAAGGGCCGTGAGGCGGCTAAAGTAATTGTGGTTCTCTGTCCAGGGTTCTGTCTGGACAGAGAACCACGTTACCACTATACTAGCCTTTTGTCTAGTACAGAAGTAACGTGTTTGCCTAGCATTTACATGGCGGCAGATCGATCCCAGCCCGGGACCGTGAGTTGAAGCTGCTTACTGGGGAGGCCACTGCTATTGTTGGGCACCACAGTGGGGGGGTTGTTGGGCCTGCTCGGCTGACGTTCTGACGAGCATTTTAACTGATGAAACTGGAACTGAATCCCGACACCTTAAAAAAAAAAACTGTAAATGAAGTAAAGCTTTACTCACTCATTTGCCTTTCAAATGAGTAATTTCCATATTCTGTTTTTTTTTCTTATTTCACGAAGTCAATTGTTTTTTTTTTTTCTTGAATTCCTACAATTGAATGGAAATTAGATAAGAGTCTTTTAGGAAACCTGCAAAGGGCAAAGAAATGAAACGCAGGTTTAATGGACACGGGTCCTCAAAAAGATAAGTTTTGAAGGTCTCGCCTGTCTTCCAATTAATAATAATAACAAGAAGAGCACTCTGAAAGTACAGACCTCCGCCACGGCAGTTTATTTCTCAAAACCAGCGTGCCTTTCCCAGAATCAATTAATCATTTCCAGCTCTTTACATAACAGTTTAAAATCCCTGCAAGTTTTATTACTTTATGATTAAAATTGTGGCCCTATGGCTGATGATCGGAATTTGACCTTTTGCTTGACCTTGACCTTCGAACTTAACAGCTCTTTCAATAAGTTTAAAATCCCCGCAAGTTTCATTACTTTAGAATTAAAATTGTGACCGTATGGTTGATGCCCAGGATTCGACCTTTCGCTTGACCTTGAACTCGACCTTGACCTATGAACTTAACAGCTCTTTATATAACAGTTTACAATCTCTGCAAGTTTCATTACTTTATGATTAAAATTGTGGCCCTATGGTTGATGACCGGAATTTTACCTTTTGCTTGACCTTGACCTTGGCCTTGACCTTCAAACTTAACATGTATCAATTGCCGTGGATTTTTATACACTTAAATATAAACCAAGTTTGAAGTCTCTGTGATAAAGATGTCCAAACTTATGGCTGATTACGTGAATTGGACATTTTGCTTGACCGTGACCTTAAACTTTGACCTTGACCTTCAAAAATTCACTCATTTCCAGGTTTTTACATAACAGTTAATCCCTGCAAGTTTCATTACTCTATGATTAAAACTGTGTGACCAGAAAGCTGTTCATAAACAAACACACACACAAACAAACACACAAACAGAGGCGAAAACATAACCTCATTCTAACTTCGTTGGCGTAGGTAATAATAATAATAATAATAATAATAATAATAATAATAACAATAATAATAATAATAATAATAATAATAATAATAATAATAATAGTAATAATAATAATAGTAGTAGTAGTAGTAATAATATTAATAATTATAAATGTTTCTTTTGTTATTGTAATCATCAATAACATTTGGTTCTTTTATGTCTGCAATTCTGCGGATGAATTGTTGCCATTTTACGAGTACTTCATTGGACGGTCGTTCAAATACTCAAGGATTTCATCATATATTATTATTGTTGTTTTTACGTTAAAAGCATTCTATAAACACAATATAACGACCTTTAGAAAGAAACATATCACTACATACCTTTGCATAATGCATAAAACACAAAGATGAATAATTATGTTTATGAGTTTCAAGTCCAGCCCTTATGTAGTTTTGTTAGTCATTCATCATCATCTCCTCTTACGACTATTGAAGCAAAGGGCCTCGATTAGATTTCACCAGTCGTCTCTATCTTGAGATTTTAAATCAATACTTCTCCATTCATCTAATTTGATGTTGTTAATGTTCTTAAAATATATTATTTTGATTGTTTATTCTTTTCTTGTAGTTTATTTACTTCCTTGTTTCCTTTCCTCACTGGGCTATTTTTCCCTGGTGGGGCTCTTTGGCTTATAGCATCTTGCTTTTCCGACTGGGATTATAGCCTACATTGTAATAATAATAATAATAATAATAATAATAATAATAATAATAATAATAATGCATTTCGTAATTCACTTCCATCGTAATAACATTGTAGGTATTTAAAAGAGCTATTTGATGGATATTTCACTTCCAGTGACATTAAAAGAGAACTGGGGAAAAAATCCCTGGAAGTGATGGAAGAGTTAACATAAAGGTGATAGGTCAAAAAAGCGGTTTTACCTTTAAAATCGCAATGATTAAAAAAGATTCAAAACAGAAAACTATAAAAAAATATATTAGCATTGTTACTACTTTTATATAAATATAATTTTTTTCAATATCACAATAACAACAACAACAATAATAATAATAATAATAATAATAATAATAATAATAATAATAATAATAATAATAATAATTTGCAATATTAATCATCAGATCAAACACCGCTACCAAATCTCTAAAGAGGTTAATAAATAATATAATCATAGTAAATTATATAACATGTACAGTATGAACCGCATTGCAATTTTTTCATTTGCACGATATAAAGTCTACAGATACTACAGGTCACGTTTGAACACGATTTCTTTCAGAACCTCTTTAAGTATCTTATACATAACATTTATCTACGTTTCGAGACCAAACTAAACGACAAAATAATATGGAATTGAAGTATCAACCCTCTCTTATATTACAGAGAGTACTAAAATGTTATTTTCTTTTATAAACAAATCTTACACATCATCATCATCATCATATCCTACGTCTATTGACGTAAAGGGCCTCATCTAACACGTATTTTTTTTTTACTTTTAAATATTCTTTTACATCCCACCACATTTTAACTCCCCCCCCCCCCTTCTATTGTTCCCGAAATCTGTTTTACTATCGCTTTACAATTTCCTCTTTTACAATTTTATCTTCCACCTTCCATTCCGTTTTCTTCATTCCATTCTCCCCCAACCTCTTTCATCCCCACAACTGAGTCATGACAATTCAGTGACCGTGGCTGGACACCTTCAGAGGACTGGAAGGCCTTTGGGGAGATTTCCAGCCGCCTCTCAATCTTCATTTCTTCACTTGAACATTTTATTTGGTTCAGTTCCGAAATTTCGAGTTTTGATGGATTTTATTTGATTTCTATTCGATTCTTAATATGAAGGCTCTGCTCTAGAGAGATTTGACAGGACTAAACTCTCTCTCTCTCTCTCTCTCTCTCTCTCTCTCTCTCTCTCTCTCTCTCTCTCTCTCTCTCGTCTGCTCTAGGGGGATTTGACAAAAGGACTAAACTCTCTCTCTCTCTCTCTCTCTCTCTCTCTCTCTCTCTCTCTCTCTCTCTCTCTCTCTCTCTCTCTCTCGTCTGCTCTAGGGGGATTTGACAAAAGGACTAAACTCTCTCTCTCTCTCTCTCTCTCTCTCTCTCTCTCTCTCTCTCTCTCTCTCTCTCTCTCTCTCTCTCTCTCTCTCTAATATAAACTACAATAATATCCTGCCTCTACCTATCAATGCGTCAGCCAAATCCTAACAAATCAATTCTGTTGCAGCATTTCGTACATCATAATAGTAAACGCTACTTCAAAAACAAAGGCCTAAACAATGTTATTGCAATAAAAACAGTAAAAAAAACCCTGGCATAAATGTTGCCAGACAACTACCATTTTAAAAACGGATAAACTGATGTAAAGGAGTGAAATTAAGGTCGCCAACCCGTAAAAGATAGTAACAAAATAGGGTAAAATTACGGTGGCCTGTATTTTACTGAAATACGGCTGAGAGCAGTATATTTTTTATGGAGAATTTCCGATTAAAATCACAGGGTTTTTTAACTGTATACTTGAGAGTCGTGAAGCCTCTTTAAGCCTCTAATGGTCAACCTTCCTACCTAGTTGGACCGTAATCCCTTCTGCAAATTAGGAGATGCAAAGACAAGGGAAGGATGAGTCAATCGAGCCTAATATATATATATATATATATATATATATATATATATATATATATATATATATATATATATATATATATATATATATATATATATATATATATATATATTATTGTTATTATTATTATTGTTATTGTTATTATTATTATCATTATTATAATTATTATTATTGAAATTATCATCCTCATTATTATTAATATTATTATTATTATCATTATCAATAAAAGAAAAAAGCATAAAAGTCTATCGTATAAGCGAATAACAAACACACCGATAGAGAAGACCAAACAAAAAAAAGAAAGTTCGTTAACTTTTATTTGCCTGAAAGGGGATTTACGCAAAAATGAAATGAGAGAAACCAACCTTTGTATCCTCTTCCGAGTGATGAATCCGGCCCATTGTGCAGAAGCTCTCTGCAAATATTACTTGTTCAGTCCCACTCTAACATTAAACAAAAAGCGGATTTTCGAATGTATTATTTTATTATATAAAAGAATGTTTGCACTTAATAAAGGCCATCTACTATTTGTTAATGCAACGTTTATATTTAAAGATATTTCCTTGAGAAGTTAAACGTTTGTGAGAGCTGGTTATTAGAGGTAAACGTAAAGGTGTTTGGTTTCAGTTCCATTAGAATAGATGCTCACTAGAACGTCAGCCGAGCATGCC
>NC_090753.1:61333186-61355686 GCF_036898095.1 Palaemon carinicauda
TTAACTCCTTGGGTGAAGAAGAATTGTTTGGTAATCTCAGTGTTGTTAACTGTATGAGGACAAAGGAGAATCCGCAATGAATGGGCCAGACTATTCGGTGTATATTTAGGCAAAGGGATAAGAACCGTAATCAAAGAGAAGGATCCAACATTGTACTGTCTGGCCAGTCAAAGGACCCAATAACTCTCTAGCGGTAGTATCTCAACGGGCGGCTGGTGCCCTGGCCAACCTACTATCACCGAGCTCTCTCTCTCTCTCTCTCTCTCTCTCTCTCTCTCTCTCTCTCTCTCTCTCTCTCTCTCAAATATGACCAGTCTGTATATGTGATTGTATATCTGTACAGCTCTATATGTATGTATGATTTCTTTTTATACATGTATAAGGAAAATGATTTACGATAGAATTTTATAAGTATAAAGAAATTGTAGGTCAGTTTATGAAGATCTAGTGACGTGTGACCTTTGACCTGTGCCTGGGATATGAGATCCACCCACGAATGCGCCCACGTCTTGTTACAAATATAGTTGGCATATTTTTTGTTCGTTCTACAAGTGTATGTATCAATGTTCGTGCACTAATTTTACCATATATATATTGCAAGTACATCGATCCTCTAAATAAGGTCGTAGAGACGAATAGGATTATATATATATATATATATATATATATATATATATATATATATATATATATATATATATATATATATATATATATATATATATATATATATACACTCGAGTGTTACATCGAGATATGTCTATATTAAAAATACTCGTGTTACATCAAGATAGCATATTACGTACTATCCCTAGTTATCTTTTACCCAATGAAAATTATTTTTATCTGAATATCATTAAATAAAACGATAACTTCCCGTATCAGAGTAACTTTGTGACATATTCGTAAAAACAAACAAACGCATAATCTATTCAATCAATTAAACGCATTTACAAATATTAGCATAAAGGTAAAATAAATAACTACTATAACGGTTATACAAATAAATAAAATAAAAAAGGAAAATTTTTCAGGTTTTTCTTCAACGCAAAAATAAATAAATAATGCAGTCATTCCTACAGCATGAACAAACCAGGTGAATGCATTATGAAAAAGCTCATTTCAACAATTACTACTAATAATTACAACAGCTACACACCCCACACAACCCAACCCCACACATAAATGCCCCCCCCCCCCCCCGAAAAAAAAAGTAATTCAGCTGCTTAAAATTCAAAATGAATTAACTGGCGTAATGCATAGAATCATCTTTCATTTGCTTTTTATATCTATTCGACGGAGCCTTTTGATGAAAAGACCCAGTTTAAAAGCCATATGATACTTTGAATGGATATGAGGTCTGACTAATCTTTTTTATAACGCAAATAGAAAATTTGGTGATGCTTTTTAAAGATGATTAATACTGAAGTCATGATTGTATGTTTCACAAGATATTCATTATGTATAAAGATAGAATACACAATAATATTCACAAAAATAAACCTAACACTAAAACAGTGATGTTAAGATGAAAAAAAAAAAAATCCCTAGAGCGATTAGTTCACCAAACGTTTAACTGACCTCCACAAGGCACAAGAAGAGCTGGAAGACCCAGGCGTGCATGAATAAGGACTATGAAGCTTGAAGTAGATGATGATGAAGGGAGAAGTATTGTTTTAAAAGCACAAGATAGGCTTAGTCGATGATGATAATGATGAGTACAAAGAAATTTAAAAACATTGGGAAAACTAAAAGTTGTAAAAGATGTATATTCATTACCCACTTCTGTCTACGCATTTGTCCCTGAAATAAAACTTACGTATTGAGTTATATACATTTAAAAGTTGCCCATGAATGATAGAGGCATGGACAGCTATGTTACTCTAGGAAGCAGGGCATATAGGATTATGATCAGCGCCCAAGTCCCCTCTCCACCCTAGCTAGAACCAGAGAGAGTCAGGCAACGGCTGCTGATGACTCAGCATGTACCCCTACAGGCTCCCCCAAAATCCCATTTTTTTAGCTTACGAGGATGGTGAGGTGGCAGTCACTACAGGAACTAACGAATATGAGAGGGACTCAAACACGTCAGGCAATCACCAGGCAGAGATACTATTGCTAGAGAGTTATGGGGTCCTTTGACTGGCCAGACAGCACGACATAGGACCCTTCTCTCTGGTTACGGTTCTTTCCTTTTGCCTACACAGACACAGAATAGTCTGGCCTATTCTTTACAGATTCTCCTCTGTCCTCATACACCTGAACACACTGACATTACCAAACTATTCTTCTTCTCTCAAGGGGTTAACTACTGCACTCTAATTTCAGTGGCTTCTTTCCTCTTGGTAAGGGTAGAAGAGACTTCAGCTAAGGTAAGCAGCTCTTCTAAGAGAAGGACACTCCAAAATCAAACCATTGTTCTCTAGTCTTGGGTAGTGCCATAGCCTCTGTACCATGGTATTCCACTGTCTTGGGTTAGAGTTCTCTTGCTTGAGGGTACACTTGGGCACACTGTTGTATCTAGTTCATCTTCCTCTTGTTTTGTTATAATTTAGTTTTTAAAGTTTATATAGGAAATATTCATTTTAATGTTGTTACTATTCTTAAAATATTTTATTTTTCCTTATTTCATTTCCTCACTGGGCTATTTTCCCTGTTGGAGCCCCTGGGCTTATAGCATCCTGTTTTTCCAAATAGGGCTCTAGCTTAGCATTTGATAATAATTATAATAACAATAATAATAATAATAGGCTACCGCAACCAGGTAGAGATGGTAGCAATAGGCCACCGCAACCCTACAGATACAACAGCAACTGTAGCCGTTTCGATTCCACTGCAGGACATAGGCCTCAGACATGTCTGGGGTTTGGCCAGTTTTTATCACCATGCTAGCCAACTGTGGATTGGTGATGTGGGAGACTTTTGTCTGATCGCTCACAGCAAACCAACCTGGTAAGGATGGCCCTGACTAGTACAGATTTGCTGGTCATGGCGATACACAAACCCTTTCACCACGTAAAGGTATGACCATTCAGAGAGGGACATATAAATACATGCCATATCAAATTTACTAATGCATCATAATTAGATTCTGTCAGTAAATGTTTCCTTCTATTCTCTATGCCTTGTCAATCAGTATTGTAACAAACCTTAAAACATTAGCTAGACGATTGCACCCCGGTCAATTCCGACCCAAATATTGATATCAATGTGTCATCAGCAGCCATTGCCTGGCCATCCTTGGTCTTAGCTTGGGTGGAGAGGGGCTTAGGCGCTGATTTTATGTATATATGGTCAATCTCTAGGGCATTGTCCAGCTTGATAAGGAAATGTCACTATCCCTTACCTCTGCCATTCATGAGCGGCCTTGAACCTTTAAAAGAAATCTGAAATTAATTTGACAAAATATTATAACTTAAAAGCAATAAATTGAAAGTTGAAGTTGTTAAGTTCCACTGCTATCTGAAGAGACTCGCCAGAACGTCAGCCGGGAAAGCCCAGTCCCCACTATGGTGGCCAACCACAATAGTAACCTCATCAGAATGCAGCTTAAATTCACGGTGGGAGGCAAGGATCGACCTGCTATCAAGGGAATGCAAGGCAAACGCGTTATCACTATACAAGCCATGTGATTGAAAAACCACGCAGTCATTTGACCCAATGGACAATGCTATTGAAAAATGTAATAAAGTTAAATTAGAAAAAGTCCTTGAAAATATAAGCCATAGTGATCTTACCTCATCTATTGAGAGAGAGAGAGAGAGAGAGAGAGAGAGAGAGAGAGAGAGAGAGAGAGAGAGAGAGAGAGAGAGAGAGAGAAGCCTTCCATGTACATATATAAGAGAACCTCGTTACAAATGTAGGTTGTCTGACTTAGGAGTTAACTGTTTACATAGCATTAGGGGTTCCTCAACATCCATACATTGTTATAATTATTTTTCTCTTTTGTCATTTTCCTCTTTATTCCCCAGGGGTGAGGGGAACTGTTTAGAAATTTTGTATAGTACCCTCGGTATACAAGGGGAGATGGGGAGAGAGGGATTTATTAACGTAACATACCATACATTCATAAAAAGTTTAACTAGGTCAAATAAATACACACACGCACATATGGAGTATTAAACCTGGTAGTTTCTATGAATGTGGAATATTATTTTGTAAGTATTTGTATGACCTCTCTCAATAAATCAGTCCTCTAAATAAGAGTCACGAAACTAGTCAGGACTTAATTTTATATTTTCTATTTCATTTATATATATATATATATATATATATATATATATATATATATATATATATATATATATATATATATATATATATATATATATATACAGTATATATATATATATATATATATATATATATATATATATATATATATATATACACACATATATTTATATATATAATATATATAATACATATACATATAATATATATATACATACATACATATATATATCTTTCAAATGGGCTCTACAAAACACTAGAAGAATTGGAAGACCCAGGCCTACATGGCTGAAGACTATGAAGCGTGAAGTAGGTGATGATGAATGGCTAAGTGTTGATTTAAAATCTCAAGATAGAAACGACTGGTGAAATCTGATCAAGGCCTTTGGCGTCAGTGGGCGTAGGAGCAGATGATGACGATATATGGTATAGTATGCATATATAAACATACATACACATTCATATAAACATACTTACATTCATATATATATATATATATATATATATATATATATATATATATATATATATATACATATATATATATATATATATATATATATATATATATATATATATATATATATATATATATATTATATATGATGAAACTGTATAGAGGTTCCGTTTATGCTTCAATATGAAGTCGCGAATTTGATCCCATTCAAGCCAAAGGGAAGCCATTTAAGCTGGCTTCGTTTAGCGGACTGTGCTCCAGGATTCAACCAAGGGTTGAATATTCAGCACAGGAGGATAACAAACTCTTCCCGAAAGACCTATTTCTCCTGGAACTATAATTCCAGGGATAATTAACGTATGGGGCAATATTTTCTATCGTAAGTCCTTTAACATCAACAAAACACGCATCTAATCGTATTAGATTGGTTGCTAAAAATGAACGATCGTGTTAAATGAACTATGAAATTGAAACGATAAATCACCTAAAAGCAGTTATCGAAACATAATCAGAACATATATATGTTTGTCATATTCGTGTGTACAGGTAGAGGGTCTCTCTCTCTCTCTCTCTCTCTCTCTCTCTCTCTCTCTCTCTCTCTCTCTCTCTCTCTCTCTCTCTCTCTCTCTAAAAATCTCATGTGGTATTTAATCATAAATATGAAAAGATAACGACTAAGATCCCAAATCCTTTTCTTTCCATTCTAATACTTACTTCCAACTACCAGCAAAATAACATGGCAATGATTGAGCCCAGATCCCCATTATCTTGTAGGACAATGTACAGTTGGACACAGGAATTTCTGGCACACCTAACTCTGCTTCATAGCGCCCTACCACACTGATATTGTGCAGGGAGTACCCAAACCGATAGTGTAGTTGAGAGATGGCAGAGATTGTGGGCATGGATACACACAGGAATTCACAGTGAAGGTGTGACACGACCTCGAAGCAAGGTGTGTCAGGACTTCCTGTGTCCAACTGTACATGAAAAGTAAAAAATGGCACTCTATTTTGAAAAAATGCCTCTTGCCAATAGTACTAAGTATGATAATTAATACTGTGTGTGTGTGCGTGTGCAATTCTAAACTTATTAATTGCTCATTCGTTTTCTTGCAGTTTTACTTCCGTATTCCCATTTCTCACTGGGCTATTTTTCGAGCTCAGACTTTTATATGGCCTATGGCATCCTGCTATTCCAACTAGGGTTGTAACTTAGCTTGTAGTAGTAGTAGTAGTAGTAATAATAATAGTAGAAGTAGTAGTAAAGAAAATAATACATGGTTTATTTGAGTAAGTGATCGGTTGGTTAACTGATAAAATTGCATAAAATTTATGTAAAAACAATTAATCTGATTAATTTCAAGAGACGTTAGTGTGTCTGAAAGTGTAGAAAATTTTATAAACAATTTAAACGTACACTATAATCATTATCACTAGCCATGCTACAACCCTGGTTAGAAAAGCAAAATGCGTAGTGCTGATAGAAAATAAATAAATAGCAAATAAACTATAGAAGGGTAGCGGAGATTTTTTTTTTTTAAAATGTTTTAAGATCAGTAACAACGTTGAAATAGATCCGCCATAAAACGTGACTCTCTTTAACCTGTTCAACAGAAATTTTTTTTTTACAAAAGGATTAACGAATTCAACTGGCCATAATCTGGTCAAGAATAATGTGTATTATTATTATTATTATTATTATTATTATTATAATTTGCTAATCTAGAACACTAGTTGGAAAATCAGGATACTAAAAGTCCAAGGGATCAAACAGGGAAAATAGCCCAGTGAGGAAATGAAATAAGGGAAACTATAAGATCTTAAGAACAATAATAACATTAAAATAGATCTTTCATAAATAAACTATAAAAACTTCAAAATAACAAGTGGAAGAAAAATAAGATAGAATAGTGTGCCCGAGTGTACCCTCAAACAAGAGATCTCTAATCCAAGACAGTGGAAGACCATGGTAGAGAGGCTATGGCACTATCCCAGACTAGAGAACAATTGTTTGATTTTGGAGGGTCCTCCTACAAGAGCTGTATACCATAACTAATGAGTCTCTTCTACCCTTACCAAAGGAAAGTAGCCACTGAACAATTACAGTGCAGTAATTAACCTCTGGGATGAAAAAAAAAATTGCTTGGTAATTTATGTTGCCAAGTCTATGAGGAAAAAGGAGAATGTGTAAATAATAGGCCAGAATATTCTGTGTATTTGTCGGCAAAAATGAAACGAGCCGTAACCAGAAAGAGGAATCTGATGTAGTGTTACGTAAATGATGTTATATTGTGGGAAGATCTAAATGCAATGGATGAAAAATCTTTAGCAACATGATAAAGAACTAACTGAGCGACAGTGCCGGAGATTAATATCAATATCAGGAATAAGAAATTTAATAGACCGCAAATTTCTTTTCAATGAAACAAATCAAGCTGAGCGTCAACAGCTTTAGGATGTCAGGATGCTAGAAAACTTAAATCAGTCAATCAATCAGAAGCTTAAGGCCAGACAACAGGACAAATCTCGTAGCAAGGCAGAATGAAAGCCTTAAAACACCAAAAACCTTAAAATACTTTTTCAGTAAATATATTTGTTGATTTAATTGAAGAAACAAATAAAAATATATAATAGCCTAAAAGATTATATTTACATTGATTAATGCTTATCATTTACTTAATTAAACCTCTAAGCATTCCTTAAAGATTTGAAGGTACATTTGACCTTAAATGAAGAATATCAATGAACCTTTCCTTATATCACTGAATTATTGAATGAAAAAAACCTTTCGCTTTTTTCACTAATGAATTAAATTTAACCTTAATCAAATATAATTTTCCAGAATATAAGCAATGCATCAAGGGAACTTAGGCCTATATGAATATCGGGGAAAATAATAATATTAAAAAAAAAAATTGGGGCAGGAAAAATCTGGGCCACTTTCCCTTTTTATATAAGCCAAATTTTCCCTTTTGGTTTCAAGGCAGAGGGAAAATTCTTGTGGGGGGAAAATTGCAGAGGGGGAAAAAATACACGAGACAGGTGGCCGAGCATTCAGGGCTTTGTATTCTTTCCAACTTGGATTCTTTTGTTTTGCTTCTGTAGTTTTTCAAACATTGGAATTCGCTTTTGAATCCTACCTTTTTTTATTACTTTTTTTTGGCCAAATGTTCTCAGGGCATTTTTTTTTAGGTTTGGACGACATCGACTGAGACCATGTATTATATATATATATATATATATATATATATATATATATATATATATATATATATATATATATATATATATATATATATATATATATACACACATATATATACATATATATAAATATATGCATATATATAAATATATAAATATATATATATATATATATATATATATATATATATATATATATGTATGTAGATATATAGATATAAATAAATATGTATATATATATATATATGTATATGTATATATATATATATATATATATATATATATATATATATATATATATATATATATAAATCTAAATTATATAGCTATAAATGGAATCTTCGAGATATGCCACAGATAAAGAAAAAAAGGAAAAAGAAAGTCTATTGTTTTTAAGTTTGCAAGGTTCTTTTGAGTAATTTTGTCTTGAACTTTAGACCACAAGTGGCCGTAACATGTGCAGTCCATTGTCTTTACAGACAGTTTTTGGAAAGCAACTTTTCTGTATCTTTTTCACTTTTTTCATTCACAGTTTTAAAAGTAAAGGTGTCAGGTTTCAGTTTCATCAGAAAAGATCATCACCAGAACGTCAGCCGGGCAAGCCCCACCGCCAACTGCGGTCCCCAATCACAGCAGTGACCTCCCCAGTAAACAGCTTGAACCTACGGTCCCGGGCTGGGATCGATCTGCCGCCATGTGGATCCCAGGCAAACTCGTTGCCAATGCACTAGCCAGGGGGCTTCATATAAATTTTTTTTTTCTGTGGAAAATATACATTAATTTGCCCGTTGTATTAATGGTCACTAAAACACCATTTCATATTCACCATAAAGATATATATACATATATATATTATATATATATATATATATATATATATATATATATATATATATATATATATATATATATATATATATGTATATATATACATATATATATATATATATATATATATATATATATATATATATATATATATATACACAAACATACATATATAATAATAATAATAATAATAATAATAATAATAATAATAATAATAATAATAATTTTCTAACTACTCTCAGCCGAGCCTTACTTTTCGTTCTATACTTCTTTCTTCTCTGTAAAGACGAGAAAATCTTGAAGGCAATTAACTCACGAAATTAACTAGATCGAAAACGGCTGGCGAGCAGTCCGAAATCCCTTCTTAAGTCCTCCATTTATGAATTCAAGATGAAGAGCTTAAGAGTCTCAAAGCCAGGGATGAAATTAGGATTCTGGGGCCGTCGGACTGGACCGAGAAGGAAACTTCAGGGGAGAGGTGGAGGTTGAACTACTGATGAATACATTAAGGAAATGGAACGTGTGTAAGATATATGAATAATATTAGATATATGAGTAATACTAGTGAAAAATGTATTAATAAATGGAAGTGAAACAAATTATCAGTGACCTACAAAAGTAATTGTAAATACAAAGACCTAATTAGGCTACCAACTTCGTAGGATATACGAGTAATACTAGTGATAAAAGTATTAACAAATAGAAGTACAGTAAAACAAACTCTCAGTGACCTACAAAAATAATTGTAAAAAACAAAAAGACCGAATTTGACAACTTTATATGGAAAATAGAATAAATTACAAAAACAAATGAGTACAAAAGACCATTGGAATGAGATGACAAATAAAAAAATTTTGCCCGTAACAATGAAAATAAAACCAGTAATTCAAAACACTGAACAATAAAACAATAAAATGCATTAAATGTTTAAATGTCACTCATGAATGGCAGACGCAAGGGGCAGTGACAATGCTCTACCGGGATAAAGCCCTAGAGAATGATCACATATAAGATCAGCACCTGAGGCCCTTCTCCGTCCCAGCTAGGACCAGGGAAGGCTAGGCAATGGCTGGTGATGACTCAGCAGGTAGACCTATAGACTCGCCCCAAACACCTCATCTTTAGCTCACAAGGATGGTGAGGTTGCATGTACTGAAATAACTATGGAACTTGAACGGGTCTAGAACCCCAGTCCAGCATATCGCCAGGCAGGGATGTTACCAATAAGCTACCACTTCCCATATAAATAAAATTCAGATTAAATATTACTTTACCCAGGGTAAATACCATTTAAAACTAGAAGAGGAATACAGGTCGAAGTAACGGAAATGAACCATGTATAGACCTTAATAATTCCTATATGAATGCAACTTACTGTAATGAAACTCTGCATGACAACATGATTACGCCTTCAGGCAATTCAGAATGATCCTCTGATGGCAGAGGATGGACACTAAATACTCATTATGGAAAAATAGCAATGAAATTGGTTTACATATTTCTCAAAATTAGATTCATAATTCAAATAAAATGTGTTGAAGTTTAACAGGTAATAACAGAAAATGACCTTGAAAGATTAATAGGGCAACTCAAGATAATACCTATTTATGAATGTCACACTAAGATAAGGCTTTGATATCCATTCATATTATAAATATACATATACTGTATATATATATATATATATATATATATATATATATATATATATAAATATATATAAATATATATATATATATATATATATATATATATATATATATATATATACACGCGCACATATATATGCGTATACATACACATGTAAATATATATATATATATATATATATATATATATATATATATATATATATATATATATATATATATATATATATATATTTACACACATATACACACATATATATATATATATATATATATATATATATATATATATATATATATATATATATATATATATATATATATGGTCAGGGACAATGTGCTTTTAGTTTTAGTATCACATTACTTCCACGAAATAAAAAC
This sequence comes from Palaemon carinicauda, assembly GCF_036898095.1. NCBI lineage: Eukaryota > Metazoa > Arthropoda > Malacostraca > Decapoda > Palaemonidae > Palaemon > Palaemon carinicauda. Next base: position 61,343,941 of record NC_090753.1, read on the forward strand.
TGCGTTTCTGAGAATATCTGGACTAATCTCTATGGAAATGAACTCCCGGCGCCGCTTTCTTAATGCTAAACTACTTTAAACTCGCCGGGATATATATGCTTAGTAGGTTGGCCAGGGCACTAGCCACCCGTTGAGATACTACCACTAGAGAGTTATGGGGTCCTTCTCTCTGGTCTTCTTTGGTTAAAGTTTTTATAGTTTATACAGGAAATATTTATTTTAATGTTCTTAAAATTCTTAAAATATTCTATCTTTCATTGTTTCCTTTCCTCGCTCGGCTATTTTTCCTTGCTGGAGCCCCCTGGGGTTATAGCATCCTATTTATCCAACTAGGATTGTAGCTTAGCAAGCAAAAATTATATTAATAATATGAATGGGAAATGTATTGTGATTTCAGAAACGTTAAGCCCTCCTTTTTTCGTTCCAGTAAGAGTGTAGATGTTATAAATGTAAGAAAAACCTATGCATGAATTTTGCTTTACTTGAAAGTAAAGAGTGAAGTGGGAGATGATGAACGGGGAAGTAGTGCTTTAAAAGCTCAAGACAGAGACGACTGGCGAAATCTAACCGAGGCCCTTTGCGTCCATAGGCGTAGGAGGAGACCATGATGATGATGATGATGATGATGATGAAATTAAACCTTATTTCCTATAATTATCAACAGTTTTACATTTGTTCCAAATAACGATACTTAGTTTATAAGATTTTAAAATTATAAAGCATCAACGAAATATAAATGATAACGGAAACTATTTCGGCTTATGAAAATATCCCTCAAGATATATATATATATATATATATATATATATATATATATATATATATATATATATATATATATATATATATATATATATACACACACACATATATATATATATATAAATATATATACATATATATACACATATATATACATACATATATATGAACATATATATATATACATATATATACATATATATTATATAATATATATATATATATATGTATATATATATATATATATATATATATATATATATATATATATATATATATATATATATATATGTAGAAATCACGAAAGCTGACACGTGATGAATATAAAATGTATTATAGCCACGAAAGGAAAAATGAAAAAGACTTGATTGGAGTTAGTACTTTCATCCACTCAGGACATTATCAAACTCAGCAATGAGAATACATATACAAAGACATCGTATTTATACTGGAGAAGGGGATCCAACAGCTGTCAGTTTCTTAATAATTCCGGAGAAGTCAGATTTTAGATAAAAGGATAATACTGGATTAACGGAAAACAGACCTGGGCTTAGATTCAAATTTCTACCTTGAGTACAGGAGATTAAAAATGATTCAACAATATTCCTTTGGAAATAGTCATTTACATGGATTACTTTTTCCGTCTTTGACCAGCCAATTCTGTGACTTGACCCTAACCAGTGGGAGGCCAAGGCATTATTAAGAGAACCCCTGGAGACGGCCACCTGATGTTGTTTTAATCTGACTGGTATACTTTTTGATGTTTGGCCAACATAAAATAGGTTACATTCCTTGTTCAGAGTGTAACCTATTTTATGTTGGCCAAACATCAAAAAGTATACCAGTCAGATTAAAACAACATCAGGTGGCCGTCTCCAGGGGTTCTCTTAATAATGCCTTGGCCTCCCACTGGTTAGGGTCAAGTCACAGAATTGGCTGGTCAAAGACGGAAAAAGTAATCCATGTAAATGACTATTTCCAAAGGAATATTGTTGAATCATTTTTAATCTCCTGTACTCAAGGTAGAAATTTGAATCGAAGCCCAGGTCTGTTTTCCGTTAATCCAGTATTATCCTTTTATCTAAAATCTGACTTCTCCGGAATTATTAAGAAACTGACAGCTGTTGGATCCCCTTCTCCAGTATAAATACGATGTCTTTGTATATGTATTCTCATTGCTGAGTTTGATAATGTCCTGAGTGGATGAAAGTACTAACTCCAATCAAGTCTTTTTCATTTTTCCTTTCGTGGCTATAATATATATATATATATATATATATATATATATATATATATATATATATATATATATATATATATATATATATATATATATAGTCCAAGCTATGTAAAGTCTACCACAAAAGCCAATGTAATGTCCTTCAAAAAAAAAAAAAACAACCGTGCTCACCCCATACAAATGAAAAAAAAACTAATTAATAAATATATATATATATATATATATATATATATATATATATATATATATATGTATGTATGTATGTATGTATATACACACGCTCACATACATAATTAACCTATTGACATACATGGGCGCTGGATTGTGAAACTTGTGTGCGGAGAGACAAAAAAAAAAAAGATCCAAACAAAGAAGCAAGCAATACAAGTACACATCAAATAGATAAAAGTGATCAAAGCAAGTAAAATTTATTCCAGAATGTAACAGTCCTAAATAAAAACCTTCAATTACTTTTCTTACCTCATTCTATCACAAAGATTCACTCAAAATGTACGTTTCTCCTTTTCAAACATACCTGAAAGGAAAATCAAAACATTAACCTTATTTCATCTCTGGTAAAATTCGTACTGTAATTAAGTGATCAACTGTAAATATTCACAAATATTAAAGATTATATTCATGAAAACATTTAATATGATTTCATTCGAAATTAAACAGAAATAACAACTTATATATTTCATTAACGAAAATTTAATCGTTAAAACAATTTCACAGTGCACAAAATAAAAGTTAAATTTCTTTTATATTTTCAGGCGGAAGAACAAGTCACTCCGTATGATGAAGAACATTTGAACACAATAAGTACGTAGATTATAGGTCAGATGTAGCGTGGAGATTTCCTCAAAATAGCAACCAAAATGGGAACTGACCAAAATATTTCATTCAGGACCAAATGTCGGTTGGAAAATGGAAGAACAAACATTCTTGAGGATATTATCGTAAGGTTTATAGTAAAAGAAATGATTACATGTCAGTACCTTCCCAATGTTACTAACATACATCCCAAAAATGACATGCAAATGTGAGTAGAAGCAGTCATCTTAAAGACATTTAAACTTATGATCTCTCTCTCTCTCTCTCTCTCTCTCTCTCCTCTCTCTCTCTCTCTCTCTCTCTCTCTCCTCTCTCTCTCTCTCAGCCTTCAATGTCAAGATGTTATCACCTCCAAAATTTCTTGGTTTCTTCCGAGGATTTGGTGAAAATCCAATGTTTCATTTTGTTTTGACGTAATATTAAAATTTGTGAAAAATGCAAATCTGGATCCGGATCATCCCCACAAGTTAATGGAGTCATTCATGGCGTGACATCTATCTCTGGTGAAAATCTCGTGAAAAAAAAAGTCACTTCGTTTTAACATTTTCTTTAAAATGTCAAAAATGCAAATCCGGATCATCACCAAAATTTAATGGGGTCGTCCATGACCCAAGAAGAAAATTTCATCAAAATCCGTCTAGTAGTTTTGTCGTAATCCTGTCCACAGACACACACAGACAAATAAATAAATAAATAAATAAACCAACTCGATTTTATATCCTCCCTGGCGGAGGTAACAATAATAATAATAATAATAATAATAATAATAATAATAATAATAACCTTCATTTTTATAATTATCACTACTCGTATCACTAATTTTCAAATCATTGTGATGAACATGATATTGTTGCATCTATTGCATTTATGTAATTTGGTTACATAACCCGGCGCTGGGCCCTGTGAGGCAGTTCATCATCCAAATGCAATGTGGGAAAACTCTGAAATTCACTATGATGCAAAAGTAAAAAAAAAAAAAAAAAAAAAAAAAAAAAGACCGGAAGCAAAAAGGAGGTAAACAACATAATGCAACCGGAAAAAAACTTGCCTACAGTGCACCGCGTATGGTGCATTGACAGCACTGCCACTACCGAGGATTTCATGGTTGTGATTGATGCTACTCTAATATTAAGTATCCTTATTTCCTTTCCTCCCTGGGCTATTTTCCCTGTTGGATCCCTTGGGCATATAGCATCCTGCTTTTCCAACTAGGGTTGTAGCATAAGTAAAAATAATAATAATAATAATAATACCGTCAACAACAACAATGCTAAAAACATTAACAATAACAATAATAATAATAATAATAATAATAATAATAATAATAATAATAATGGACTTCCATTAAAACCATTACCTTCCTTTTGTTTATAAAAGCGTAATCATCAACAAAATCAATAGCAAAGAGGAGTACAGAGTTTCCAAGAGAGACAATGAATGTCTTAATTGCCTTTCATTGTTTACACGTCATAAACAAATACTTCAAAATGAAATTGTGTGTGTGAGAGAGAGAGAGAGAGAGAGAGAGGAGAGAGAGAGAGAGAGAGAGAGAGAGAGAGAGAGAGAGAGAGAGAGAGAGAGAGAGAATACACAATATCTTAACTGCGTCTAAAAATTGAAGATGGCATATCTCCATGTAAACTATACTCCATATAGTTTTCAGAATAACAGGAAAACTTTCATCTACTTTTCTCCAATATTATTTCGTGTCGACGAGTGTTACAAATCACTTAAGTGACCCTTCTCCGGGACTATATTGGTCGAGTGATAAAATTACGAATTAATATAAAGGCTATGGTGGTGAAATCTTTCAGATAAAAACAAAATATGTACAGATAATCAACGCCCAAGGCCCTATCCACAAGCTAAGACCTGGGATAGGACCAAGAAGAGTCAGACAATGGCTGCTGATGAATCAGCAGGTACACCTACATCCCCCCCCCCCCCCGCTCACAATGTTGGAAAGACTGCAACCACTACAAGAAACTATCAAGCTTGAGCGGGTTTAGAACCCCAGTTCAGCCGATCACCAAGCAGGGACATTTCAGAGAGAGAGAGAGGAGAGAGAGAGAGAGAGAGAGAGAGAGAGAGAGAGAGAGAGAGAGAGAGAGAGAGAGAGGGAAAGGAACATTCCGTTGAAAACAATGAATGAAAACTGTATTGTGAGAGAGAGAGAGAGAGAGAGAGAGAGAGAGAGAGAGAGAGAGAGAGAGAGAGAGAGAGAGAGAGAGAGAGAGAGAAAGGAACATTCCGTTGAAAACAATGAATGAAAACTGCATTGTCAATGGAGTTCTAACACTGTGATGGAATTAACATGATCAATTAATACAATTCCCGTAAGGTTGCACCCTGCATCGTAATGACTACTCTCATAAGGACATTTCCTTAAATAATGTTACTTATTAGTTACATTTACGTATTCGATAATTTGTTTAAGGTAATTCATTTGGTCTCCTTCTTACATGCAATATTTTTTTCCGTTTGACATTTTAACTCAAGGTTATGTGATATAAATGTGCATTTAGATCATAGTCTTCTCAGACTGTTGCATATGATAGTGGCCATTGAGGTAATAATAATAATAATAATAGTAATAATAATAATAATAACTACAGGGGGACTCAGTAGAGCGCAGACCTCTGCCGTAGCAACTTAGTTCTCGACCTTGACCTTTGACCTTAACATGTATTAATTGGCGAGAATTTTCATACACTACAAGATGAACCAAGTTTGAAGTCTCTGTTACAACGATGTCAAAACTTATGGCTGATTACGTGAATTGGACATTTTGCTTGACCGTGACTTTAACCTTTGACCTTGACATTCCAAACTTTAATGATTCCCAGGTTTTTACAAAAATGTTAATCACTGCAAGTTTCATTAGTCTATGACTAAAATTGTAGCCAGGAAGCTGTTCACATACAAAAAAAAAAAAAAAAAAAAAAAAAACACACACACAAACAAACACAAACAGGGGCGAAAACATAGCCACCTTGCAACTCCGTTGGCGGAGGTAATAATAATAATGATAATAACAATAATAGTAGCAACAACAATAAAAACCGCAATAATAATAAAAGCAACAACAACAATAATAATGATAATAATAATAATAATAATAATAATAATAATAATAATTGAAGTACATGGAATAAAAGCCCAGTAAGGACAATAACAATAAACCCTTTAGACATGTGTTGAAAATAACGAGGATCCTTCAACAACAGATCAAACAAAAGACATCACCTCGCACATTAGGAGGATGCTATATTTAACCTCCTTGGCCCCCTCTACCCCCCTAAGAAAGGAGGGAGGGGGGAAACAAGTTTATTCTGAGAAACTTTCTTTTTCAAAGCCCATGGCGACATCTGACTAACGATGAGGTCGTTCTCGAAGACAAGAAGAAACTTCTAAAGGAATCGAGTCTAAAAACACATACGACTTTAACATCAGAGAGAGAGAGAGAGAGAGAGAGAGAGAGAGAGAGAGAGAGAGAGAGAGAGAGAGAGAGAGAGAGAGAGAGAGAGAGAGAGAGTAAGCAGCTACCAGGTAACATCATAAAGAATCGAGATTCATTTAGTGATAGAAAAAACACTCATGAAAAGTCAAATTTATTTTGAGCTGTCGAAGTGACTACCTCCCTTCCTCCTCCTCCTCACGTCACAAATAGTCACAAATTCTAAAAAGATATAAAAAATGCTGGCGCTTATTTCTAAATTTGTTACTGCTGTATCTGTATTCTGAAAAGGAAGGGAGATGGTCTCTTTGGCTGCTCAAAATAAACAATCTTTTTCGTGAATGTGGCCTTTTATTTATTATCATATACACAGTGTGTGCACACACACACACACACACACACACACATATATATATATGTATATATATATATATATATACATATGTATATATAAACATATGTATATATATAAATAAATATATATATATATATATATATATATATATATATATATATATATATATATATATATTATATACACAGTATATAAATGGTACATAAAAAAAAAACTAATTTCAATCTTTGACTGGTGAACCTTGGATGATCCTCTATACAGAATACCTTAAAAAATAATCGTCGTTTCATACGAAAATAAAATCCATTTCAGCGACACACTGCACCGTTTATTTCTAATTTGCATTATTATGTCTTTTGATAATCTATCAAGACCTTCTGATGTACACTTCTCCTACTTCTTCCTATTACTTCTGAATTATAAATTCTTTATCGTCATCTAATCCTTCACATGGCTTGACCACCTCATAATACTTATAAGAATCTCACTATATCTTTGGCACCATTTGAACCAACAGTTTTACAATTCGTCATAAGAGCAAAACCTTTCAATTTTAATTTCTAATTATATTATTTATTTCAGAATACCTCTGTGAGCGTCGGATTTGACTCATTGGGTGAGTTAATAATAATAATAATAATAATAATAATAATAATAATAATAATAATAATAATAATAATACACACTCACGCTCATTATGATTGGGCTTCATTATCCCTTTACAAACCTCAACCTAGGCTTCAAGCAGGTGATTCAGGTGTCTTACTCGTCTTTTGCAGACACCCTTCAACCTTTCTTTCTTACCCTATTAATGGGGATATTAATTTCCAAACAAAAATATATATTTAATTTTAACCTCGAAATAGTAAATGTTTGCTATATTCTATATATTTATTATTATTATAATTATCATTATTTACTTACTAACCTACAACGCTAGTTGGAAAAGCAGTCTACAAACCCATGGGCGCCAACAGAGAAAACAGCCCAGTGAGGAAAAGAAACAAGGAGAAATAAATATTTCCAGAAGAGTAACATTAAAATAAAGATCAATATAAACTATAAAAACTTTAACATGATGAAGATGAAGAGAGATAATTTGTAGTTGAAAGGTTAATAGACCGAGTTTAATAAAGCATTGAGAAAAATATACAGAATAAACAGGTGAAAACGGGCAAAGATTGTCTGCATAAAAGTAGACGTAGCATTGAGAAATGTATGCTAAGTCCCAGTACAGGTGTGACAGCTTATGTTTACGGATTTACGAGGTGGGGAAAGGGAATAAAACATAGTGATGGGATGAGGTTAATTCAAAGTCACTATAAGAAAAATAAGATTATTTAGACCTTTAAATAAAGGCACAAAAGATCATATACAGTAATAGAAGAAGAATCATAAAATGACCAAAAACTTGAAAAGAAATGGATAAAAAAACATAGTGATTGGATAGGGTAAATTCTAAGTCACTATAAGAAAAGATGATTAGACACAGAAGATCACATACAGTAATAGAGGAAGATTCATAAACTCGTCAAGTAATGGAAAAGAAAGAGGGGGCAAAATGAAAAAATGTAGAAGGGTAACGAGGGTTTCCGGAAAAATACTTTGTCCTACAGAGAAATTAAATGTGCATAGGAGGGTTAAAAAGCAATTAATCTCAAAATAAAATTGCACAGGGCAAGATACAATGTTAAGAAATATCCTCTTAGGTTTATGAAGGTACCATTTTGATGAGAGCCAGAATTGGATGAAAGGAAAGTAGAAGTAGAGAAGGAGGAAGATTATAAGAAACAGCAGAAAACAAGAAAAGGCAATGGATGGTGGAAAAATCAAAGCAATAGAACAGTATGGAAATTCCTGAGTACATATTTCAGATAACGGGGAATCAATATAGGCAAAAAAAGGTAAGGAGAAAGTGGAATTATGCAATAAAGAAAGCAAGGTTTGAATGTATGGAAGTTATTGCGAATGTTAAATAAGAATGATAAAAAAGGAGTTGCCAATGTAGAGAAGAATAGTTTGCGTAGCATATGTTAACTAAGGAGAAATAAATAGGAGAAAATTGTATAGATTAATTGGTACGGTAAAAAATAGGGAAAGGAAAAATAAGTGTTATAAATTGGTTCGGTTTCGCGGATAACTTAAAGGTATTGAAAGAAAGGTAAGAAGGCCGAGGTGGGAAAGCACCTCCTTAACATTATGAAGGGGTCAACGCGCTAAGATGAGCGCATATATATTTTATATATATATATATATATATATAATATTATATATATATATATATATATATATATATATATTTATATATACTGTTTTATATATATATATATATATATATATAATATATATATATATATATATATATATATATATATATACATATATATACATATATAAAACCAGATAGTTAGGTAAGTCTCCCATAAAAAAAAAATACACTCTCTCTCCAGTGATTTATGAACGTGACAGTACCACCTTTGTCATTTTTCTGGATCTAATTCCAATTCATAAGAGATAAAATATTATTATTATTATTATTAGTATTATTATTATTATTATCATTATTATTTTTATTATTTTTAGAATTGCTAAGCTACAACCCTTGGAAAAGCAGGATGCTATAAACCCAGGGCCTCCAACAGGGAAAATAGCTGTGAGGGAAGGAAACAAGGAAAACTAAAATCCTTCAAGAACAGTAACATTAAAATAAACATTTCCTATATAAACTATAAAAAATGTAAAAAAACAAGAGGAAGAGAAATAAGATAGAATACTGTGCCCCAGTGTACCCTCAAGCAAGAGAACTCTAACCCATGATAGAAAAGAACTTGTAACACTAGCAGCAACACTTCTCCATTCTTGAAGGAGTCGGTATGTTTGTCCAGTAAGAAGAAAATTAACTGACTCGAACTCGCTAAAACTCAAAAGGTTTTCATTTCTTCTTATCAAGGAATTTAGAATTTCGAAACTTCTTCAAACGATTTTCAAGACTAATTTTTTTTTTTTTTCAAATGCAACATGGTAAAAATGTTTGTTTTCTAGTCAACTTTACTAAACTTTAGTTTGTATTTGAAAAGAAATGATTTACTGAAATATTTGAGAGAAACGGGAAACTCAGTAAAAATTATATGCTATTGAATAAATGTGCGTATAAAACGGGATGAGTGTCTGAACAGATGATGACATCCCTAGGGTCAAACTACTATTTCACCGTTATTTCTAAAACTGTTGATATACCAGTTTGTTTGTATTTATGTATGTACCCCAAACGATATATGTGTACACATATATATGACATACATGAATACATAAACACAATTTGTATATATATATATATATATATATATATATATATATATATATATATGTATATATATATACATATATACTGTATATATATATATATATATATATATATATATATATATATATATATATATACATGTGTGTGTATGGAAATGTATATATAAAACTTACATGAATGTATATACACATTATATATGCATATACATATATATATATATATATATATATATATATATATATATATATATCATAAGCGTAGATATATGTATAGGAGTATAATATCAAAAACAGTCAAACAACGGGAACGAACTGAATCTCTTAAATTCGTACGTCTAAAAGATACAATAAAACTAAGCCAACTGCAGAGAGAATTTCAGTACTAATAATAAAAGCGTTATTACTAAGGCTCCAAAAGGGGAAAAAGTAGCCCAGTGAGAAAGGAAATAAGAAAATAAATAAACGATATAAGTAATGAAAAAAGTCAAATAAAATATTTAAAAAACATTAACAAGATTAAAGATATCTTTCATATATAAACTATAAAAAGATTTATGTCAGCCTGTTCAACTTAAGAACATTTGCTTCAGCAAAACTAGTCAACGATTTATTCCCAGATACATTCCTACCCCTCCCAAAACCTAACTACTTAAAGTCATTTATTAAACTCGCCTTCAGCGTAATCCTACAGACGAACAAACTGAATCCAAAAAATACTCAGGATTCTTAGTGGAGATATGAAGATACCATTAAATGAGGACATAAAAGGAAAAAGTTGAAAGTAAACAGAGAGCGAGAAGAAGAAAAGGTATGTAAGAGAGATCAAAAGATAAAGAATTTTCATAGTATAACGAAACTAGGCATAAAGAATAACTTGAAAAGAAAATAGGGAGAAGTCAGGAAAGAGAAATAGGGAACAGGAATTAAGATACAAAGCGGTATTGGAGAAAATGAAGGAAAGATCCAGAAAAATGGAATAATGAAAGAAAAAGATATAATAAAAAGGAAAAAACGAAAGTATAAGCAACCGGACCCTTTGCTCCGGACAAGGATATCGAAATGATCTCGTGAATGTTTTCTTAAATCGGATTTTCCATAATTTGGAACCGTTTCTCCAGGGCTTCTCTCTCTCTCTCTCTCTCTCTCTCTCTCTCTCTCTCTCTCTCTCTCTCTCTCAGCTATTAGTATTATTTCCACTACTCCAAGTAGTGCAACATACCAACAGAGTGGTTCTCTCTCTCTCTCTCTCTCTCTCTCTCTCTCTCTCTCTCTCTCTCTCTCTCTCTCTCAGCTATGACTAGTATTATTTCCACTACTCCAAGTAGAGCAACATACAACAGAGTGGTTCTCTCTCTCTCTCTCTCTCTCTCTCTCTCTCTCTCTCTCTCTCTCTCTCTCTCTTAGCTATGACTAGTATTATTCTCACTACTCCAAGTAGTGCAATATACCAGCAGTGGTTCTCTCTCTCTCTCTCTCTCTCCTCTCTCCTCTCTCTCTCCTCTCTCTCTCTCTCTCTCTCTCTCAAACCTACGGCATATTTTTGCTATACAAACCCAATTTTCATAAAATTATCATCACAAACAGAGCATGAAATTGTATACCCCAACATGTCAACACGACACAAAATACTCTGTTTACCTTTCAAAACATAACATCGCATGGACCTCTCAACAAGAAAAGATACAAAATATAAAAAAAAAAGGTTACATTTGTAGCTGTACTCATAACTCGCCCTTTTCCTCTGGCAAGATGTTTGCGAAATGAATAAGTTCCAGATGGAAGACATTTCTAGTAT
>NC_090753.1:61358186-61378186 GCF_036898095.1 Palaemon carinicauda
TACATATCATTAAAAAGCTAGTTTGATAAGGTAAAAGAATTATGGAAACAGTAAAGAAAATAATTATCCATGAAGTGGGGTTCGACTCTCGCTCAAACTCGTTAGTTCCATTGGTCGCTTCAATCTTACCATCCTTTTGAGCTAAGGAGGGGGGGGGGGGAGGTTTTGGGGGAGCCTATAGGTCTATCTGCTGAGCCATTAGCAGCCATTGCCTAGCCCTCCTTGGTCCAGCTTGGGTGGAGATGGGGCTTGGGCACTGATCATATGTATATGTTCAGTCTCTAGGGCATTGTCGCGCTTGATAAGACGATGTCACTGTTCCTTACCTTTGGCATTCATGAGCGGCCTTTAAAAGTGATGAAATGCTTCACAGATGGAGAATGGAATAGCACCAAAACAAAGTCTTGGCAAAATAAAGTCATCGGGACAGACATCACATGATGACATAAAAGTCATATTATCACCCTTCCTGTGTCCTACATACGGAGATTTAACTTTACACCAAGTGCGACTACACCCCTTTCAACCATTCTTAAATGGCTGACAAGGTAAATGTGACACACCCACTGATGGTTAGACATAAACAGACGGGAATCGGTGGTCTACATCTAGATTTAGTTCGACTGAAGCCTTTCAACCATGTAGGACGGAGTTACTGTATGATAAGTTAAGCACGACAAACTAGCTGTCGGACAAAAGTGAACCTTGAAAGAAATTAAGAGAAATTGTTTCAGCATAAAGGTGAAGGAATTATTCTCTTAAAATTTTAACAGACGGTCAAATTAGATTTATATTTTAAGCGATTTATGTTTTCTCCCCAAAAGGACAGATAGAACAGAAATCTTTCATGTCAATCTATGCGTGATACCTTGCTCTTCTAGCAAGTTTACCTGAAATCTTTCAATCCTGTCCAAGTTGAAACAATAAAGAAAAGATGGAAAAATCAATTACAAACATTGACAGGTAGATGATGCTCTACCTTTGTAAGAAATATAAGAAAATATCCCTTCAAATTAGAGCAGTAGCAACAATGGTGACATAAAGACTAACAGACAGGTAAATAGATAGTTGTATGCAATGCATATTAGATGTAAATTGCAAAACAAAAACGAGATTCCTTGAACAACATAGGACTTACAACCAGGTAAACCTGACATGATCATAGAAAAGACAAATCCTATCTCTTATACACATGCTGATAGGGTAGACTAGGAGAGGCTATATCCTTCCATGGGAAAATAGGACTGACTATTTCTTTATACTTAATAACTTAAAATATCTACAAACGTGTAACAAGAGATGTGACAAGCACTATGAATCATAAATGAATTATGGAGCCTGTCTATTTACCAAGTTCGACTTGAATTAATTCAACAACTAGAGGGGCACTCAGTCGAGTGCAGACCTCAGCCGCAGCAGCTTATTTCTCGACCTTGACCTTTGACCTCAACATGTATTAATTGGCATGGATTTTCATACATTCAAATATGAACCAACTTTGAATTCTGTGACAACGATGTCCAAACTTGAGGCTTATTACGTGAATAGGACTTTTTGCTTGACCGTGACCTTGACCTTCCAAAAATTTAATAATTTCCAGCTTTTTACATAAGTTAATCCCTGCAAGTTTCAGTACTCTACATTTAAAATTGTGGCCAGTAAGCTGTTTACAAACAAACACACAAGTCAACAGAGAGAAAGGGCTTAAAACTGATGTGAATTCGGGCAGAAACTGCAGAAAGCCTCCCCCCAAAAGAGTAAGTGGGTTCCAGGTGGGCTGATAGGAGGTAGGATCAGAAAGATTGACGGACCTAGCAAACCTGAATCAAGCCTTAGACCACTCGAACATGTTATAAATATGTTTGATTGAGCCATCTTCGATAAGCGATGACATACTACTTTTTCAACAGCGACACACACAAATCATCTACTGACCTCTCAACCGTTTCATTCAATTACAAGTATACGTAAAAGACCTAAAATCAAAATCACAATAATAGCAACACCCACAAATACAATAGCGTATTCCTCTATACGGGTTTTGATCTACGTTATATTCATACATGTTATGGAAGAAATATAAAAGATATTGTGCACAACTAAACAGTTAAAAAATTGTCAATCAACATACTTTTGAAGTTTAGAAAATTCACTAATGGTGTAAATGTCTTAGAAAACGTAAATATATAGATTCTATAAAAAAAGTTCAAGTGATTACTTATAACAGAATCTACACTGAGAGCAATGCAATTGCTCTTTTTTCAGTACATATATGCAAAGCATATGAATACAAATGAAAACTATAATGAGCACTCGGTAGAGTGCATACCTGCACCAACGCAACATAAGATAGAATATTGAAATAATGCAAATTTTGGCACTAGTTTCATGCAAATCGGAAAAAAATTGACCACGATATAAAAAAAAAAAAATTCACTCACAAAATCTAATAAAATTATCTTAGAACCATGGCCTGTTATCCCACCCAATTTCATATTTTTTATATATAGCAAAAAGGCCTTTTTGACCTTTCTGTGACCTTGACCTTGATCATGTTGCCTATCATATGATAAGCAATTGAATTATGTACATTTTAACACTTGCTTCATGCAAATTGGATAAAAATTGACCAAAATTTAGCAAAAAGACGCTTTTGCCCTTGACCTTTGACCCAATCACTCTCAAATCACAAAATAGGCAATTGAAATATGCATATTTTGGTACTAGTTTCATGCAAATCGGATAAAAATTGACCACGATATAACAAAAAGACGTTTTTGACCTTTTCGCTACCTTGAACTTTGACCCAATCACTCCCAAAAACTAATTAACTTGTTCTTGGATCATGGCCAATCATTCTACCAAATTTCAAGAAATTCAGTCAAATAGTTTTTGAGATATGCGAATCAGAAACACTCAGACAGACAAAAAATACACGCCTATCAAACCTTAACCTTCGCCGCAACGAAGTTGGCGAAGGTAAGAAAATAACAATTCTCCTCTTTAAGAACATTACATATTAGTCATAACCACAAATATACTTCAGTATTTTCAAAATCATCGCCACCAAGTTTATGGCGAAAGCTTCTCTGGTCATCATCAAACTACTTTCGTCTGTGAATCGATACAGGAATCCGGATATTGCTCTCGGAGGTAATCGTTATTGCTCTCAGAATAAGTCCAGTCAGGGCCACAAGACAAATGAAATGATATTGGATAAGATAACAATAAGAACTAGGAAAGCCTGGCAAGCAATATCTGCCAGGCCAATAGAGATATCGCTAAGATCATTAATCTTCTTTTTATAAATTTATCATCATAAGGTGTTGCTGATACCTTTCCCTTTCTTATCTCAAATCTATAATGGTATTTCCTCTTCTACTTCAAACCCTTACTTGTGAACCATCCAAGTCATTGTCGACCTATCTTGTTTATCAAATTATCCGTTATATATAATACTGTTGATCTTTCTTTCTTGAATTCAAACCACTGATAAACTTACACCTCCATCTATATGAATCATTTTTCAATATTTCTTGCTTTGTGGTTGCTATTACCATATCACTGAAGTCAAGAATATCTTTCCCAATAAATGTCCGTCGTTTAAAAGATTTCTCAACTAAGCTATCGGGTGTATTGCTCCATCACAACTCCAGCATTAGCATCAAACCCATCACAATCATCACTTCATTCAGCCACCACCACCATTATCAATTATTATTATTATTATTATTATTATTATTATTACTATTAGTGGTAGTAGTAGTAGTAGTAGTAGTAGTAGTAGTAGTAGTAGTGGTAGTAGTAGTAGTACAAGACAACCCTAAGTAGAAAACCAGGTTGTTATACGCCCAAGGGCTCCAACAAAGAAAAACAGCCCAGTGAGTAAAGGAAATACGGAAATAAATAAACTAAAAGCAAAGTAATAGGTAATTAAAATATTGTAAGAACAAAAACAACATATATTCAGAAAGGTTCTTAAAAACACTTTTTCAAACCAACGGAACAATTCCATTTAACACCGATCCATCTGAACTTACCAACAACCACTCTAATTAACGGTTCTGCACTCTACCTCGGAGAGAGAGAGAGAGAAAAAAAAAAGCTTTTCGAAAATTTCTTTATACCTAACCATCTCAGTAAGATAATCCTTTACTTAACACGATGGTTCAGACGATTAAGATAATCACAGGTAAGAGAATGGACGAGAGATTACAATAGTTTAAGGAGAGGTTCTCGACGTTTTTGTATTCATTGTGTATTAGTATTATTTTCATATTAACAATTGTACCGTACTGTCTACAAAATACCATACTTTACCATAGTAATGTAGGTGTAGGCTACGGTGAGTTTGAATCGAGTGAGTTGTACTGCTGAAAACAGGGATCACTTGAGAGTGTTGCCTTAGCTAATTAAACTGTAGGGTACTGTAGTGACAGTAATGTACAGTACATATATTATAGTAATATACACTACAGTCAGTATCAGCAAGTGTCGTTAGATATAAACACCAGTGTTTTGTTGCTACAGTATTTAGGCAATAGTGTGGCAGTGACTCGTATTATGTGTAGTCTTCTCATGTACTGTTCTACCGTAAGTACAGTACAATTGTGTACAGTTATTGAAGTGTGTTCATACAGTAATACAATACTTATACTGTGATACAAACCATGTAAAAACATGGATTGAGTGTCGTCCGCGGGTGTGGACGTGTGTTTTAATGCTCTGTATCGAAACTGGCTTTAAACGGAATCATTGTGTATCTCGTTGTTTATACTATGAAATATCTCTTTGTGGGTGTTTACTAGTGTTGATATTAGTGAAATATAGTGTTAAAAATCAGTGGTTTCCTTGTATGTGAGGTCTGTAGCGAAAGGCCTGACCCAGCATTTTTGTGTTGGGGCGGGGCTACTTGAAAAGTCATTGAAAAATGACTCAATATGCCCTTCTCTAGAAAACGAAAAGAAAAATCTAATCCCGTGAATGATCTCGATCTATTTGTGACTGAAATCGACACGATACTCCGAGGAAAATATAATGGCAGCAGCTAATGAAGAATGTGATGACTTAGGCAATCATGACATGTGTGGGCACCGTGAGTCCTATGTCGCTGATGGGATACAATGCGATGAATGCCGAAGATGGTACCATGATGAAGAAGCTTGCTCTAATTTAAGGGATGGTACAAGTAATCTTTTACAAAGCAGGAACATCATATATAAATGTCCAAGATGTGTCGAGACTGCAAATTCCAATGGTTCATGGGAAGACATGATGAGACTAAGCATCAACATAGAAGAGATGAAGGTAAATGTACAACAACAGATGTCTGGTTTTATGGATATGATAACTGCTCAATACACTGATATGCGTCAAGAAATTGTTGAGCTGAAAGAGAAACTTATGGAATACGAACAAGAGAATGTGACCAAGACCACATATGCAAGCAAGTTGAAATCAAGAAACACTTTGGTTATAAAATCTACGGAGGAAAATACGAAGGCTTCAGAGATCAAGAAAACTATCATGAAGAAGATAACCACGAATGTCGAACAGGTCAAAACCTCTAAACAAGGCCACTTGGTAGTTAATTTTGCGGATAAAGCTGGGTTAGAAAAGGCTAAAAATGACTTAGAAGAGGTCAAGAATGACATTAATGTAGTAGATAAAAAGGATCTACTTAAACCGAAGATCAAGGTCTGCAATATTGATGAAAATGAAGATGATATAATTGCCAGTATAATGGAGAAGAATGAAGGGTTGAATGATATATGTGAAAATGAAGAGGACTTTAAATTGATCAGGAAGTTTAAATCAAGACAAAGCGGTAAATTATATGTCATTATAAAGTGTAGTCCAACTATCAGGAAAGTCTTCCGTAAAAGGGATGATAGAGTATATACCACGCTTGGAGGATGCTGCAAAATTTATGATTCCTACAAAGTATTTCAGTGTTATAAATGCCAGGAATTTGGTCATACTGCCGAAAATTGTAGCAAGACTCAGGTATGTGCCAAGTGTAGCCAGGATCATCGAACCACGGATTGTACTGTAAATACGTTTAAGTGTCATAACTGCACATTGAGGAATTAAAATGATACGAATCATAAGACATATGAAGATAACTGTAAAGTATACAAGGAGGAGCTTACCATTACCAGGATAAAAAATAGAACCGATCATGAAGTCTAGCCCATTGGTTAAGTGTGGTCTGATAAATATTCAATGGGTGGGGAATAAAACCATAAAGATTAGAAATCTTATTAACGAAATGGAATTAGATTTATGCTTACTAACGGAAACTTGGTTGCAGGGAAATATTAGTGATAACTCAAAGATTCAGGAGATGACGCCGTGTACTCACGATTTCTACCACGTACCAAGAAAGGACAAAACTGGAGGAGGAGTGGGTGTCTTTGTGTCGAAAACCTTCTCTAGGGTTTCTATCATGAATGAATTAGTATTTGAAACGTATGAATATATCTGTTTAAAACTGACAAGAAACAATAAGGTATTGAATATATCATTATATAGACCACCAGGGAGTAATATGAGGAAATTCATTGAAGAATTTAGTATTCTTGTGGGTGTGGTGGACGATATTAAAAATACATTAATTGGTGGTGACTTTAATTGTTGGGTAGATGATGAAAACGATTATAAGACTAAAGAACTCAAGGAAGTATTTGAGATGTTTAATTTAATAAACAGTGTTTCGGTATCAACGTCAGTAGGTGGTCATACACTCGACTTGGTCATATGTGGAAAAGAATCAGACCTAATAAAAAACCTTGAAGTGGAACCAGACTTTGAGATCTCAAAAACACATAAACTCATCACTTTTGATGTTAATATAAATTGCACCAGACTATTGAAAAAATGGATCACATATAGGGAACTGGAAAATTTTGATGCTGAGAATTTTATTTAAGCTAGTGTAGCGCAAATGTCTTGTGAGAACACACAATGTGAACATATGGTAGACAGAGAATGTGTTGGGTGTTATACCAAGAAATATAACGACAATTTTGGAAAAATGTACGATACCATTTGTCCCATAAAGAACAAACAAATAGTTGTACGCGAAAATGTTAGATGGTATAATAGTGAGCTATTAAAGGCAAAAAGACACAGACGTAAGATGGAAGGTAGATGGAAAAGAGCCAAATCCTCACAAGCCAGAAATCTATATAATAAGGCCAGAAATGACTATAACATCCTGTTAGAAAAAACAAAAAGAAAATTCTACAACGGCGAATGTAAGAAAACCAATAACATGAAGGACTTTCACAAAAACCTTGATGATTTGATGGGATTAAAGAAAAAATATGTCTTGCCTGACAATGGTTGTGCAGAGAGATTTGCTATATTCTTCAATGAAAAAATTGATAAAATCTATAGAGGTTCCCCCAAAATCACTTGGAAGGACAGTCAGCTATGCCAGTGAAGGAGGGAAAGAAGTTAATAAAATTTAAGGAAATAAATATGTGCGACTTGTTAAAGGTTATGAGAGAGATGAAGAATACATATTGTGGAAACGACCCCTTCCCAAACAGTTCAATAAGTGAAGCTCCAAACAAGCAAGTTGTATATAATATTTACCTGAACATAATTAACCTAAGTATATCACAATCCTGTTTCCCTAGCTGTGAAAAAACTGCGTTGATCAAACCAATTTACAAAGGAAAAGGTGATGTAAACAAGCTTAAATTCATATAGGCCCATTTCAAATTTATCCTACATGTCAAAGCTTATTGAAAAAGTCATAAGTGAGCAATTATGGGCGCATATTGATGAGTTAGAGGTATTCCCGGAAAATCAATCGGCCTACAGAGCTAATCATTCTACAGAAACTACCTTATGCTCAATAATGAATGATATGATAGGTCTTCTTGATGAGGGAAAGTGTGGAATTTTTATTATGTTAGATCTTAGTGCTGCTTTTGACACTGTTGTGCACGAGTACTTACTTGACGACTTAAAGTCTATTGGAGTGACTGAGGAAGCACTGAAATTTTTGCGAAGTTACTTAGTAAACAGGAAGACTATTGTAGAAGTTTCTGGAAACCGATCCAATGAGAGAATTCTTATGAAGGGTGTACCACAGGGTGGTGTACCACAGGGTAGTGTTCGGGGGCCTATCTTGTTTAACATATATACTATCGAGCTATCACACATCTTGAAAAAACAAAAAGTGGGCTTTAAACTATATGCAGATGATACTCAGTTTTCCCTCTCAATTTCAACAACACAAGATACAGAGAAGAAAATTTATGAGATAATGACTGAAATAAAAACATGGATACAGAGGAAAAAGCTCAAATTAAATGATGATGAAACAGAATGTATGTTTTTTGGCACAAAGGTGGCTTTGAAGAATTACCAGTTAATTCAAAGTATAAAAATTGGTGATGCTGATGTTGGGATTGTGCCTGTTGTGAAAAATTTGGGTGTACTGATAGATTGTAATTTGTCAATGAGGGACCAAATTGTGAACACAGTGAAAGTGTGTAACTATCACCTGAGAAACATAGCGTTTATTAGAAAATATTTAACAGAGGGCAGTACAAAAATTTTAGTGATGACTCGTGTAATATCAAGGCTTGATTATTGCAATTCTCTGTACTACGAATTTTCCCATAAGAATACATTGAAATAGGATTAATCCGTGGTTGAGCCCAAAAACCTATGATAACTTCTTAATAAACTACTACACATAATTTCCCATGAGAATAATGCACACTAAATTAGATAATAGACATGTAAAAAAGAAGAATTATCAAAAAGTGATAAATAAGAAACGGGTTTTTAGCGTCACTTTACCTTAGAAACTCCAACGCAGGTGTTGTTGGTCTTGCTACGCAGAGAGGAGACGGACGGGCGGCGAGGAGGTAGAGAGGTTAACTACGATAAACGTACACCATAACTTATTCTAACTTACACTATGTGAACTTTAACATAACTTAGCTCATTCTTTTTTTTATTTTTATATTTTATATTTTTTCTTAGTTTCTTTTTTTCTTTTTGATGATTAATTCTAATCACTTTCACTCTCTACACTTAAAATTGCTGTTTTCTTTGAACCACTTCCTTCCTCTTCATCACGAGTTCGCTTCGTAGTTTTTTAAAGAAGCTATCGATAGAAAGTTGCTTGGTACAGCTTTTCAGAATGTTTCGAAAATAAGTTAGGGAAACATCATCAAACTGCGCAACTACACGACAAACCTGCAATTACCTTGGATGGTATTTGTCGATGAAGTCGACCACGTCTTGATATTTTCCTAACACCTCTTTTATTTGCGCCAAACCTATTGCAAGTTCACTCATACGGACGCCACGCTCATGCTTTTCAATAATTCCTTGCTTTACTTCTAAAAAAGCATTCCCTTATTCCTTTTCTCACCACTACCACTAACACTTGTGAGACCAAGCCTTTTAGGACTCATGATTTACGTAAAATACCGTAAAAGGATGAACGTAAAAAATCACGATTAAAACACAGTTAATAGCAGAACGCACAGGGCACAACCACACGAAGCCGAGAGAACAGAGGAATGTCCCAAGCCACGCTAATTGAGGGTCCCTCCGAGGTCGAAGTGCTGCCTTCTATCGGCGGATATAAAAAACACATCAGGCGCTATGAGCACCGACTACACGTACGAGTATTGTTTACTTCGGGTGTCGAAAAAAATATTCGGGTGTAGAGTAGGAACGTGTTCGAATTGTACTTCGCGTGTCGAAAAATTCGGATACAACCGGTACGACGAAAATTGCTTACTTCGTGTGTCGAAATAAAATTCGGGTGTAGAGTAAAAAATTTGCTCGAATTTTACTTCGGATGTTGGAAAATTCGGATGTAGATACGTTCGGATGTAGAAGTTCCACTGTGTATATATATATATATATATATATATATATATATATATATATATATATATATATATATATATATATATATATATACACATATTTTTGGGCTCAGGCCATGTCATCCTGATGGAAGTTCCTTCATTAGTAGCTTCCTAGGTTATATTTGACTACAGTGATATATCCCAGAGAATTTACCAAAGGTATCCAGAATTCTAACTCCTGGAGCGAATATCCCTTCAAATTGGATATCGCGTAATCAGAGGGCGTATTCTTGACACGTCTCATAGCTATCTACACCCCTAATAATAATAATAATAATAATAATAATAATAATATTAATAATAATAATAATAGTAATAATAATAATCATAACAATTTTAAAATTATCAATAATAATAATAATAATAATAATAATAATGTTATTAAATAAACCCGGTTATGCAAACAGCAGACAATGTTGGTTTCCAAAATCCGACCACTGTTTGTGAAGTTGCATGAAATGTATCACAAGGAGTAACAGCAGGAAAGCAATGTATGAATACGTGTTCACGAACTCAGAAATGTATGAAACGTTGTCATACATTCCCAGGAAAGGCGGATCATTCATTTCAGTCAGCTCCAAGTTATTTACATGTAGATGAAATTGTGAATCGATCTGTCAACGGTGTTTACATTTGTCATATTGATTAGCTCTATGCAAATTTGAGGAAATATATTTCGAACTGCCAATACAGGTTGTTTACCCAAATGTAATGTCTGTGAGGAAATGAATATTTTTTCCAATTTAATGAAACTTCAAATGTTTTTACTTGCATGAACAACTCCTCTTCTCTTTGTTTTTTGTTGTTTTTGTATGAGAGTTACTGGCTAAACTCCAATAAAAATTGAAGTAAGAAATTGCACTTGGTTCCAACCGTTCCCACAAATTTCAGAGATAATATGAGCTAACTAATTTGCTTTCATGAAATTCAAGTATGAAATTACCTCTGATTCCAACCGTTCCCACAAATTTCTGAGATAATATAGGCTATTCAGTTGACTTTCATGAAATTTAAGTATGAAATTACAATTGGTTCCACCCGTTTCCACAAATTCCAGATATATTACATGCTAATTAATTGACTTCCATGAAATTTAAGTATGAAATTAACTTTGGTTCCAGGTGTGATTTCGAGCAATTTTTTAGATAAAATTAATTGGCTTTCAATAAATTACATAAAATACTATTTATCAACAAGTCAAAAGGGTTTATTTGTATTTATTGTATGTTTGTTTACTCCCTAGATATAAAATGTATTCAAATAATTGCGACTTTCATTCCTGTTCTCAGGTGTTTATTAAAAAAAAAAATGATATACATTTCATGTTCACTTGATAGTTTTATCTTTCGCTTTGAAACTGTATATTGTTGGTGTTTTGCAGAGAAAAATTGAGAGCCAACGATTTTTTTTGCTCTCTCTCTCTCTCTCTCTCTCTCTCTCTCTCTCTCTCTCTCTCTCTCTCTCTCTCTCTCTCTCTCTCAGTGTTTTAACTTGAAAATCTTGGGTAAAACTACTGAACAACGAAATAAGTAGGCTCTCTCTCTCTCTCTCTCTCTCTCTCTCTCTCTCTCTCTCTCTCTCTCTCTCTCTCTCTCTCTCTCTCTCTCTCTCTCTCTCAAATATGATCAAGGTGTATGTATATGTGATTGTCTGTGTCCAACTTTATATGTATGTATGATTTTTTGTATACATGTAAAAACCAAAATATTTACGTTATAATTTTAAAAGTACAAAGAAATTGTAGGTCACTGTATGGAGATCTAGTGATGCTTGACCTTTGACCTGTGCCTTAAAGTCTCTCCCACCTTGGCTAATGGGAGATGAGCTTCACCCACGAATGCACCCACGTGTTGTTGCTATTATAGTTGGCATATTTTTTCATGTTTTGTTCTACAAATGTATCAATGTTCGTGCGCTAATTTTACCATATATATAGTGAAAATACATCGATCAATATATCGCTCCTCTATTTGAAGTCGTAGATACGAATAGGATTGCACACACACACACAAACACACACACACACACACACACACACACACACACACACATATATATATATATATATATATATATATATATATATATATATATATATATATATAAAACACTCGAGTGTTACATCGAGATATGTCTATATTCAAAATACAAGAGTGTTACATCAAGATAGCAGATTACATCTCTAGTTATCTTTTACCCAATGGAAATTATTTTTATCTGAATATCATTAAATAAAACGATTACCTTCAGGTATCAGAGTAACTTCGTGACATAATCGTAAAAACAAACAAACGCATAATCTATTCAATCAATTAAACGCATTTACAAAATTCGCATAAAGGTAAAATAACTACTATAACGGTTATACAAATAAATAAAATAAAAAAGGAACATTTTTCAGGTTTTTCTTCAACGCAAAAATAAATAAATAATGCAGTCATTCCTACAGCATGAACAAACCAGGTGAATGCATTATGAAAAAGCTGACTTTAACAATTACTACTAAAAATTACAACAGCTACTGTACACACCCCACACAACCCAACCCCACACATAAATGGCCCCCTCCCCCCCCCCCCCCCGAAAAAAAAAAGTAATTCACCTGCCTAAAATTCAAAATGAATTAACTGGCGTAATGCATAGAATCATCTTTCATTTGCTTTTTATATCTATTCGACGGAGCCTTTTGATGAAAAGACCCAGTTTAAAAGCCATATGATACTTTGAATGGATATGAGGTCTGACTAATCTTTTTTATAACGCAAATAGAAAATTTGGTGATGCTTTTTAAAGATGATTAATACTGAAGTCATGATTGTATGTTTCACAAGATATTCATTATGTATAAAGATAGAATACACAATAATATTCACAAAAATAAACCTAACACTAAAACAGTGATGTTAAGATGAAAAAAAAAAAAATCCCTAGAGCGATTAGTTCACCAAACGTTTAACTGACCTCCACAAGGCACAAGAAGAGCTGGAAGACCCAGGCGTGCATGAATAAGGACTATGAAGCGTGAAGTAGATGATGATGAAGGGAGAAGTATTGTTTTAAAAGCACAAGATAGGCGTAGTCGATGATGATAATGATGAGTACAAAGAAATTTAAAAACATTGGGAAAACTAAAAGTTGTAAAAGATGTATATTCATTACCCACTTCTTTCTACGCATTTGTCCCTGAAATAAAACTTACGTATTGAGTTATATACATTTAAAAGTTGTCCATGAATGGTAGAGGCATGGACAGCTATGTTACTCTAGGAAGCAGGGCATATAGGATTATGATCAGCGCCCAAGTCCCCTCTCCACCCTAGCTAGAACCAGAGAGAGTCAGGCAACGGCTGCTGATGACTCAGCATGTAGACCTACAGGCTCCCCCAAAATCCCATTTTTTTAGCTTAAGAGGATGGTAAGGTGGCAGTCACTACAGGAACTAACGAATATGAGAGGGACTCAAACACGTCAGGCGATCACCAGGCAGAGATACTATTGCTAGAGAGTTATGGGGTCCTTTGACTGGCCAGACAGCACGACATAGGACCCTTCTCTCTGGTTACGGTTCTTTCCTTTTGCCTACACAGACACAGAATAGTCTGGCCTATTCTTTACAGATTCTCCTCTGTCCTCATACACCTGAACACACTGACATTACCAAACTATTCTTCTTCTCTCCAGGGGTTAACTACTGCACTCTAATTTCAGTGGCTTCTTTCCTCTTGGTAAGGGTAGAAGAGACTTCAGCTAAGGTAAGCAGCTCTTCTAAGAGAAGGACACTCCAAAATCAAACCATTGTTCTCTAGTCTTGGGTAGTGCCATAGCCTCTGTACCATGGTATTCCACTGTCTTGGGTTAGAGTTCTCTTGCTTGAGGGTACACTTGGGCACACTGTTGTATCTAGTTTATCTTCCTCTTGTTTTGTTATAATTTAGTTTTTAAAGTTTATATAGGAAATATTCATTTTAATGTTGTTACTATTCTTAAAATATTTTATTTTTCCTTATTTCATTTCCTCACTGGGCTATTTTCCCTGTTGGAGCCCCTGGGCTTATAGCATCCTGCTTTTCCAAATAGGGCTCTAGCTTAGCATTTGATAATAATTATAATAACAATAATAATAATAATAGGCCACCGCAACCAGGTAGAGATGGTAGCAATAGGCAACCGCAACCCTACAGATACAACAGCAACTGTAGCCGTTTCGATTCCACTGCAGGACATAGGCCTCAGACATATCTGGGGTTTGGCCAGTTTTTATCACCATGCTAGCCAACTGTGGATTGGTGATGGTGGGAGACTTTTGTCTGATCGCTCACAGCAAACCAACCTGGTAAGGATGGCCCTGACTAGTACAGATTTGCTGTTCATGGCGATACACAAACCCTTTCACCACGTAAAGGTATGACCATTCAGAGAGGGACATATAAATACATGCCATATCAAATTTACTAATGCATCATAATTAGATTCTGTCAGTAAATGTTTCCTTCTATTCTCTATGCCTTGTCAATTAGTATTGTAACAAACCTTAAAACATTAGCTAAACGATTGCACCCCGGTCAATTCCGACCCAAATATTGATATCAATGTGTCATCAGCAGCCATTGCCTGGCCATCCTTGGTCTTAGCTTGGGTGGAGAGGGGCTTAGGCGCTAATTTTATGTATATATGGTCAATCTCTAGGGCATTGTCCTGCTTGATAAGGAAATGTCACTATCCCTTACCTCTGCCATTCATGAGCGGCCTTGAACCTTTAAAAGAAATCTGAAATTAATTTGACAAAAGATTATAACTTAAAAGCAATAAATTAAAAGTTGAAGTTGTTAAGTTCCACTGCTATCTGAAGAGACTCGCCAGAACGTCAGCCGGGAAAGCCCAGTCCCCACTATGGTGGCCAACCACAATAGTAACCTCATCAGAATGCAGCTTAAATTCACGGTGGGAGGCAAGGATCGACCTGCTATCAAGGGAATGCAAGGCAAACGCGTTATCACTATACAAGCAATGTGATTGAAAAACCACGCAGTCATTTGACCCAATGGACAATGCTATTGAAAAATGTAATAAAGTTAAATCAGAAAAAGTCCTTGAAAATATAAGCCATAGTGATCTTACCTCATCTATTGAGAGAGAGAGAGAGAGAGAGAGAGAGAGAGAGAGAGAGAGAGAGAGAGAGAGAGAGAGAGAGAAGCCTTCCATGTACATATATAAGAGAACCTCATTACAAATGTAGGTTGTCTGACTTAGGAGTTAACTGTTTACATAGCATTAGGGGTTCCTCAACCTCCATACATTGTTATAATTATTTTTCTCTTTTGTCATTTTCCTCTTTATTCCCCAGGGGTGAGGGGAACTGTTTAGAAATTTTGTATAGTACCCTCGGTATACAAGGGGAGATGGGGAGAGAGGGATTTATTAACGTAACATACCATACATTCATAAAAAGTTTATCTAGGTCAAATAAATACACACACGCACATATGGAGTATTAAACCTGGTAGTTTCTATGAATGTGGAATATTATTTTGTAAGTATTTGTATGACCTCTCTCAATAAATCAGTCCTCTAAATAAGAGTCACGAAACTAGTCAGGACTTAATTTTATATTTTCTATTTCATTTATATTATATATATATATATATATATATATATATATATATATATATATATATATATATATATATATATATATATACAGTATATATATATATATATACACACACATATTTATATATATAATATATATAATACATATACATATAATATATATATACATACATACATATATATATCTTTCAAATGGGCTCTACAAAACACTAGAAGAATTGGAAGACCCAGGCCTACATGGCTGAAGACTATGAAGCGTGAAGTAGGTGATGATGAATGGCTAAGTATTGATTTAAAATCTCAAGATAGAAACGACTGGTGAAATCTGATCAAGGCCTTTGGCGTCAGTGGGCGTAGGAGCAGATGATGACGATATATGGTATAGTATGCATATATAAACATACATACACATTCATATAAACATACTTACATTCATATATATATATATATATATATATATATATATATATATATATATATATATATATATAAATAAATATACACCCTTTATATATATATATATATATATATATATATATATATATATATATATATATATATATATATATATATATATATATATATATATATATATATATATATATATATATATATTATATGATGAAACTGTATAGAGGTTCCGTTTATGCTTCAATATGAAGTCGCGAATTTGATCCCATTCAAGTCAAAGGGAAGCCATTTAAGCTGGCTTCGTTTAGCGGACTGTGCTCCAGGATTCAACCAAGGGTTGAATATTCAGCACAGGAGGATAACAAACTCTTCCCGAAAGACCTATTTCTCCTGGAACTATAATTCCAGGGATAATTAACGTATGGGGCAATATTTTCTATCGTAAGTCCTTTAACATCAACAAAACACGCATCTAATCGTATTAGATTGGTTGCTAAAAATGAACGATCGTGTTAAATGAACTATGAAATTAAAACGATAAATCACCTAAAAGCAGTTATCGAAACATAATCAGAACATATATATGTTTGTCATATTCGTGTGTACAGGTAGAGGGTCTCTCTCTCTCTCTCTCTCTCTCTCTCTCTCTCTCTCTCTCTCTCTCTCTCTCTCTCTCTCTAAGCCTTGAATGTCAAGATGTTATCACCTCCAAAATTTCTTGGTTTCTTCCGATGCATTTGGTGGAAATCCAATGTGTCATTTTGTTTTGACGTAATATTGAAAATTGTGAAAAATAAATTTCGTAAAAAAACCCGTCAATTTGTTTTAATGTTATCTTTAAAATTGCGAAAATAGCAAATTCGCATCTGGATAATCTCCAAAATGTAATGGGATCGTCCATAACCTTAGATATATCCGTGATGAAAATTTCGTCAAAATCCGTCAAGTAGTTTTGTCGTAATCCTGTCAACAGACACACAGACAAATAAATGAATAAATGAACCAACTCGATTTTATATCCTTCTTTTGCGGAGGTAATAATAATAATAATTATAATAATAATTATAATAATAATAAAAATAATAATAAAAAATAATGATAATAATAATAATAATGACAACAACAACAACCACCCTTATTTTAACCATTATGATTATTACTCTCATCACTAATTTTCAAATCGTTGTGATGAAGGTTTCATTGTGGCACTGCATTACATTTATGTAATTTGGTTATATAACCCAGCGATGGGGCCTGTGACGCCATTCATTACCCAAATGTAATGTGGGATAACGCAGAAGTTCACTATGAAGTAAAAGTTAAGATGTTTGACAGTAATAAAATGAAAGAGAGGAAGCGAAGTAAAGTACGACGATAAAAAAAAAAAAAAAAAAAAAAAAAAAAAAAAAAAAAAAAAAAAAAAGCCTACGGTGCACCGCGTGTGGTGCATTGACAGCATTGCCACTCCCCAGATGATTTCATGGTTGCAACTGATGCTACTCTATTATTAAATTTCCTTATTTCCTTTCCTCACTGGGCTATTTCCCCTCTTGGACCCCTTGGGCTTATAGTATCCTGTTTTTCCGATTAAGGTTGTAGCTTAGCTAATAATAATAATAATAATAATAATAATAATAATAATAATAATAATACTGACTTTAAATAGCTGTAAACTAGAGATTAATCCATACAACATATGTAAACAAACCTACCCCTTACTACGCATGCGCCAAGAAAGTAATAATAATAATAATAATAATAATAATAATAATAATCATCATCATCATCATAATTAATAATAATATATTTGATAACTATAACGTCAACAATATCAACAATAAATTATAATAATAATAATAATAATAATGATGATGATGATGGACTGTTATTAAAACAAACACTTTCCTTTTGTTGATAAGAGCATAATCATCAACAAAATCAATAGCAAAGAGGAGTACAGAGTTTCCAAGAGACAATGAATGTCTTAATTACCTGTAGTTGTTTTCTCGTATTAAACAAATAATTCAAATGAAATTGAGAGAGAGAGAGAGAGAGAGAGAGAGAGAGAGAGAGAGAGAGAGAGAGAGAGGAGAGAGAGAGAGAGAGAGAGAGAGAGAGAGATTATTCTCAATTATCCACACAAAACAGCAAGAAATGTGTAATGGAATAGAATTATTTGTTTACATTATAATGTAAAAATAAATGGCAAACACGTGTCAAATCCCCAAAGACATAATATATTAAAACTAAGTTGAATGCTTATGGAGATATGATTTTGCTACAAGGATAGAAATTGTTTATAACTTTAATTCTATCTTTTTTTTTTTAATTATCTCATAAGATTCAATCATACATCATGTGTTTGTTTAATACAGCAAATATGTTGTCGATCTTCTGAGCATATGATTAATAAGAAATTAGGTATATGATGACATTTCGAGTTTTGAATTATGCCTAATACTTGACTTTGTCCGTATTACCATATAATCACATAAACAATTCTTGCATATAAATCATAAGAAACTAGGGCACTCAGTAGAGCGCAGACCTCCGCCGCGGCAGCTTATTTCTCGACCTTTTGCTCGACCGTGACCTTGACCTACCGAAATTTAATTATATCCAGCTTTTTACATAACAGTTAATCGCTGCAAGTTTCATTTTTCTAAGATTAAAATTGTGACCAGGAAGCTGTTCATAAACACACACACACACACACACAAACAAACGGGGTAAAACATAACCTCCTCCCAACTTCGTTGGCAGAGGTAAATATATTAGCGCTTATATTTGGTTTTAGTCATCATGTTATTTGTTCGTTACATATTAACAGTATTCCTCTCACTAAGAAACGAAGAAGCACCTTTCTGTGCCCATGTTTAAGGGATAGCTAATCTAATTACCTTATCTAGCCAAGAGCCGACGAAAGCCAAAAAATAAGCTCTGGTTTAGATATATACAAGGGAGAAAATTCCAAAGAACGAGCGAAGTGGGAAAGGGACAGTCACTGATCAGAAAATTACTCAAAAGGAAACTGAACTTCAAACGTAACTAGATACCATTCGTTATTTTGACATTCGGTATCTAGGAAAATAATTGTCGATTTTAAATCCAACAGATTTTGTATATTTGAGAACAAAGTCCTCAGAAGAATATTAGGAGTTGAATGGCAGGGCAGGATTAGAAATGAAACTATAAGAGAGATTACTTGAGGGCCAAGTGGATATGATCATGATGAGAGGTAGCTAAAGGTTGTTAGGACATGCTCTTCGCACTCCCGAAGAGAAATGAGTTCACAAGACCCATGCCTACATGGCTGAGGACTATGAAGCGTGAAGTAGGAGAATGAATGGAGACGTATTGAATTGAAAGCTCAAGATAGAGACTACTGGCGAAATCTAACTGAGGCCCTTCGCGTGAATATACGTAGCAGGAGAGGATGATGATGATGATGATATAGAACGATAAAATAGAATAGTTTAACGTGTTCAGAACATTTCCAATTCATTTTAGAAAATTCTTACGAATAAACATTGAATATAGCAACGTAGGCTACCCTTCACTGTATTCTCCTTATATTGCGTGACAATGTTCTCCTATTCCCCTCTTGGCATTTTATCTCTCTCTCTCTCTCTCTCTCTCTCTCTCTCTCTCTCTCTCTCTCTCTCTCTCTCTCTCTCTCTCTCTCTCTGTCTAATATTCTCTTTTTCAGTCTTTAATATTCTCTCTCTTAGTCTAATACTCTCTCTTTCAGCCTTTAATATTCTCTCTCTCAGTCTTATATTTTCTATTTCAGTCCTCACTCTTACTGTAAAGTGATGTGAAAACAACATGACAAAAACTATGTCATGAATTGATGTAAAGATGTAAAATGAGATAAAATGACACAAGAGACTAACACACATCAGGCTTCATGTAACACAATGCACTGTAACATACAAAGGAAGGCAAGGCGTGTTAGCAAGGTATCACAACACACATCATTTTACGCAGTTTATACTGAAGCACCGTAAAATAATACAAATTCTTTACACCACACCCAATGTCAAGAATTCCCTTTGATGTCATTCA
>NC_090753.1:61380686-61393199 GCF_036898095.1 Palaemon carinicauda
AATAAAAGCGTCATAAATAAAGCAACATACAATGGCATTTCGCTTTGCTCGTGACCATTATTGTAAGTTTCTCTTTGTTGAAAGACAAGTTGGTAGGCCTTGTCGGTGCTGTTATTCATCGATGATAGAAGATGCCCATGACAACTGAGGTCCCCCAATTTCGTGTCCAAATTAGATGCCACCGTTAAAGACGACTGCTGGCATTTCATTGCATTCACGATCCTGGAAAGCAGATTCCAAAAATAAAACAATGTACATATATACTTGTAATTTCAAAAACCTTTACCTTCTATATCAAAGTTAAATTTCAGCGAAAAATTTCCTTTTTTTTTTTCTCTCTCTCTCTCCTTATCTTTGCCGTGTAATAAAACTTTTGTTACGTAAACACTCAAAGTTTAACAATAAAGTTTCCCTCGTTAATATGAACAGTCAAGTTGGAGAGGACTTTCACTCTGGAATATTCTACTTAAGAATTTTTACCTCCATTTTATTAATAACCTTTGGTATAAAGCACCAAACCTCAAGTTAAAGCATCAATTGCCTCTGTACCTGGACACCAATATTAGAGATTAAAAACCTCAACATATTTTTAAAAGTAGCAAAACAGTCTAAAGAATGAATAACTCTCACAAGTCCATAACTCTGAAAAATGTAAGCAAGAATTGACCATTCATCCATGTTAGTTGACAACACTTAAAAAAATCCGCTCTTTTGTACTCTTTCTGGGCTTACATACATTGATGACCTGAACAGTGTATTCAGTACAAGTTTAAATTCTTTGGTTTTCTATGATTTCCAAATCTGGCTTTTTGCTACCTACTTGCATTAAAATCGAAAATTTTATCTGGAACAACGTTCAAACATTGCCAAAGTACTTTACATAATTCTGTCGACTGCCTCCTGCTCCTTCATGTTTAATTTTAAAGATTAATTTGCTGTCCAGTTTCCAACCACTCTTTTCATGATATATAAAAAAAAAAAGCGCTGTATTCATCGCTAAAAAACTTCAGAATTACTCCAAACCTACTACTGAGGTGTCACAACATATAAATTTCCCAACACCAGAGGCGTCACAATATAACTATTAAATCTGAGGAGTCACAATATAGCGGTAAATTCCCTATGAGGCGTCGCAATATATTTATAAGATTGCCTACATCCGAGGCTTCGCAATGTGATAAATTGCCTACATCTGATGCGTCACAATATAGTAATTAACTGCCTACATCTTAGGCGTCGCAATAGAGTGATAAACTGCCTACATCTGAGGCGTCGCAATATAGTAATAAACTGCCTACATCTGAGGCGTCACAATATAGTGATAAACTGCCTACATCTGAGGCGTCACAATATAGTGATAAACTGCCTACACCTTAGGCGTCACAATATAGTGATAAACTGCCTACACCTTAGGCGTCACAATATAGTGATAAACTGCCTACACCTTAGGCGTCACAATAGTGATAAACTGCCTACACCTTAGGCGTCACAATATAGTGATAAACTGCCTACACCTTAGGCGTCACAATATAGTGATAAACTGCCTACACCTTAGGCGTCACAATAGTGATAAACTGCCTACATTTTAGGCGTCACAATATATTGATAAACTGCCTACATCTTAGGCGTCACAATATATTGATAAACTGCCTACATCTTGGGCGTCACAATGAAGTAATAGGTTAAATAAGTCTGATGCAAGTATATAGTTAAAGTAACGACCAAAATAAAAAGAACGAATTTCTGCGTCAAAACGTGATCTCAGAGCATCTGATATTTCTTTAAGTTCTCAACTAGCTTTGCTCAATATGTAAAAATACAGAAATACTTTATCGTTTTCATTTTAACAATACCTTTCACGACAAATTTCGTGGAAATTATGTAACAGACAATTCTGTCCAAAAGATATTCGTTAAAATAACGTTTTCGTTAATTCAGAAAGTTTGGCATCTAAACAAGGTCTTTAACGACATAGTTTATCCTAATACTGTAGTTACGAAATTCGCCTTCAGTATTCGTCCTCTGTAAACCTTTCCAAATACAATTTAGAGTCTGAAAACCAATTATACTTTCTTGTAAATAAATGCAAATCTTGAAGTTTTTAAAGTAAATAGCTAGCATCCAATGCCCCTTCAAATCAACCATCCGCAGCTATGCCATCATCTAAAAATACTTCAATCTTCACTTCCTTAGATCTCCAATATCTAACAGACTTAAGAACTTTAGTAAAGATGTACCGCCGCTTCAAAAATATCTAAAGAAAATCCATTTTAAAAAAAAACTTTTTAAATTTTTCCCCAATGAGAAAGATATTGGCAACGTTTTAATAGATTTCTATGCGATAAGCAGACTGTAGACTGATTAAATCCTTAAAAAGTTTGTAATAAAAAACCAGCCTTTGCTTACCATTTCCATTCTTGGTCACCGTCAAAGGAATTATTTCTTAGTTTTTCTGATACCAGTGTCACCCATTCTCTTTTAATAAATTTTGATTCGACCCTTCCTGACCTATTGTTACACAATCCAACAACCACAGTAACGGTTTTGAAATGGAATTTTGTGATCGCCCTTTTAGACGTCAATGACTATCTTACCGGACCCAATCTAATTCTGTTCAATGTATTGTGAATAACAACAACCAACAGGCGATTAAAACAATAAAATAAAATAAACACAATGTTCCAATTTCCTTGTACCAACTGCTAAGTATACAAAATAAAAACAGCTATATTTTCACTTATCTTTTCGACGTCTTTCTTGGTACATTCCTGGCTCCAATGTCAACTCTCGGCCTTTATTGAGCTCTAGACCTCTTCCCTCAAAGTTGATATGAATCCACACTTTCCCTCGATCTTTAACTAGCATGACACTTTCGGCGATGCTGCTCTTTGCGTACTAACTCGTTTCTGCAGCAGTTTTAGATGTTCCTTGTCCTCCAAGTTGATAAACAATCGCATCTAATGCTAACATTTTCGTATCAGTTTCCTCAAAATAACGCGATGCTCATTCAAATGGTTTTCCATCATACTTTAACGAGGTGCGGATACTTGTTGAATATTCTGCTGGAAATCGGACAATAGATTGTCCATCACTTCTTGAAACTGTTTCAGCATTTTGATTGCTAGCGTGAAAACACTATTCACATCTGAAGCTGTATTTGACCCTGCCTGGCGTCCTGGATAATAAATTCGACTTGCTCGGGCTAGCGTGCGCTAGAAAGTGACCACTTCCTAAATACCTCTTCAAACATCGAATACGTTTCACCCAACACTAAATTCTCATTGGCCACTGCCTACATAACAACTGAACTTAAGTAACAAGACACTTAAGATCTGCTTACATGTCGTTAGGACAATTATTTTTCGCTATACTTCGTAACGCGAAAAAATTCTAATATATATATATATATATACATACATATATATATATAATATATATATATATATATATATATATATATATATATATATATATACGCAATATATATATAATATATATATATATAGAATATATGTATATTTATATATATATATTTAAATATATATATATATATATATATACATATATATATATATATAACGGATTTTGAGCGAAGCGAAAAATCTATTTTTGGGTGAGATGGCCATGTCGTCCTGATGGAAGTTCCTATAGGGTAGCTTCCTAGGGTATATTACAACTACGGCGATATTCCCAGAGAATTTACCTTAAGGTACCAGAATTCTAACTCCTGGAGCGAGTATCCCTCGTGAAAGGGATATCGCGACATATCAGAGGACGTATTCTAGACACGTCACATGGCAATCTACAACCTGGACAGAGATTTCGTCTCGTAGGAGGTGATTGACGAGATACGAATTCGGGAAAGAAAAAAGGGGAGCCGCTCCCAAGGCTTCCCTATCCCCCGATTCGTATGCGTGCCTGGCGCCAATCCTGGCGCCATCTGTATTCCTTGTAGCGTACACGAGGTGCTACAGATACTGTATGTAGGGAGGGGTCCTACAGCCCTTTCTTAGAAAGGCAAGGGCGGGTCCATCAGGACGACATGGCCATCTCACCCAAAAATAGATTTTTCGCTTCGCTCAAAATCCGTTTTTTGGGCTCAAGCCATGTCGTCCTGATGGAAGTGTACCAGAGCATTACTGTATCTGTGGATTCTCAGAACGTGCCGTACTCCCCGGAGGTAATTTTTTTTTCCCGGTCGACTAAACCTAGAGACCTAAGATGTTACCGTTATACATCTTTTCAACTAACTATAAACTATGTTAGAGCTTCCTGCCCCCTACAGGGAAGAGTCCTACTAGACTCTGGAAAAGTCTCGAAGAGTACATATATCTATGTATGAATACCAGGCAAGCTAATATAGTGGTCTCGCCCTATATTAAGTAAAGCATAGTTTAGAAAGGACCACTGCGTCAATATGGAATATCGACCAGTTTTCCGCACAATACTTGTATTGGACAAAGGTTTTATATCCGCATAGGAGGAAAATCAATGCAACATAGCTTGCATGAAGGAACAATTCTATTAGAATTATCCCAGATAAGGTACATAGAATGAATGCTCAATTATACCAATAAATTGACACAGGTGAAGGAGACGCAAGGTTCTCAAGAACCAGATTATTGACAGGCAATAAATAGACAGGTTAACCACAATTATATATATATATATATATATATATATATATATATATATATATATATATATATATATATATATATATATATATATATATATAAGAAGAGGATAACCCAAAACTTTAAGCATAAGTATGATAGTAAACAGAGCTTGTTTGTCTGAAAGAAAAAACATTAGATGCCACTTTTAAGATACCGAGGTATCAAAGTCATAAAAGCCTGTATTACAAATCAATGACATTAGCGTTAGAAACGCTCGGCACACATGTCTGCACTTATGCTAGGTTCACCTTCGGAAATGGAACAGTCTGGATGGGCAACACAGTGCCCTCACTTAGTTTGTAGTACAGTATGTAACTACACACTCACCCTGGAATTAATCGTCCCAATTAAGACCACTGTTCCTCGCAGAGTTAAACAGTAGGGTTAACACCGCGACCCACTGCTACCACAGATCTCTTTTAGTTCCTCTACATGCTTCGCATAGTGGCGAAAGAACACTCTGGAAGACTTCCAGCCAGTGTATGAACGGAGATGTTCAAAATCCATACAATTAAAGAAATTTAAGAATGAGGCAACTTTCCTCGGATCGTGACCTGCGGGTGTATTGTCAGGATCCGCTCTGCGAATATAATATGTGATTTTCGCTCTGAGTTGATTCAGAGATAAATTTGAGCCTGATGTTTCTCCCCTGAATAGTTGACCACCCTTGAAGTCTGAAGTTCTATGAAGATAGACCTTTAGGCATTCTACTGGACATAGAGATGCATCTTCTTTCAGAGGGCAGATTCTCCAGGGACCCCACCTGTTGGTGGGTAACTCTTTCTTGGCGAGAAACGTAGGATCCGGAAACAGGTTCAGTTCTTACCCATCCAGGAACTGAACACGACCTGCCTCTCTCGAGAGGCTACAATCTCACTAACCCTGGCCCCGGACGCGAGTGCAAAATAGGAAAATAACTTTTTGTGTCAAATCCTTTAACGCACACTCTTCATTGCTCAACAGAGAAGCGAAATGAAGAACTTGTCTAAAGACCATGAAATGGGCTTTGGAGGTGCTGAAGGTCTGAGCCTAGCACAGGCTTTCGGGACTTTATTAAAGATCTCGTTACCTAGGTCGACCTGGAAGGCATATAGAATGGGTCTTGTCAAAGCAGACTTACACGCTGAAATCGTGTTCGCTGCCAACCCTTGACCATGGAGGTGGGGAAAAAAGATAAGCAGAAGTCTGTCAAGATCTCCAGCAGAATCTTCGCCTTGACAAAAGGCCACCCATTTTCTCCAAGATGACTCATATTGCCTTCTAGTAGATTTGCATTTATATTCCTCAAGGAAGTCTATACTGGCTTTCGAAATCCCGAAACGCTGTCTCACCGCTAGGGAGAGAAAATCATGAACTGCAGGGTCCGGGTTTTCTGTAATGAAGCGCAGACAGTTGACTTCTGGACTCGCTGGGTCAGAACTGGATCTGGTAGTGGTACAAACTTCAGCTACAGTTCCAATGCCAGGAGGAACCACACGCTGTTCGGCCACTTGTGGGCCACTATTGCCGCTACCCTTTGAAGGATCTCAGTTTGTTGAGGACCCTCAACAGAAGGTTGTGAGGAGGGAACAGATAAATCTTGGACCATCTGTTCCAGTCGAGGGACATCGCGTCCACTGCTTCCGCTAAGGGGTCCTCGTACGGGGCACGTACAGGGGCAACTTCTTGTTGTCTTTCGTCGCAAAGAGGTCTATCTGCAGTTCTGGGACTGATTCAGAATGAAGGAGAATGATCCTGCGTCTAAGGACCATTCCGACTCTATCGGTGTGAACCTGGATAGAGCGTCCGCTGTCACATTGCGGACTCCTTGAAGGTGAACTGCCGACAGGTACCACTTCTTCTTTTCCGCCAATCGGAAGACGGCCAACATCACCTGGTTGAGAGGTGGTGACCTCGATCCTTGTCGATTCAAGTATCTTACAACTACCTCGCTGTCTATTACCACTTTATGTGGAACGAATGACGCGGGGAGACTTTCTTTAAGGTAAGGAGCACTGCCCTAGCTTCTAGAAAGTTTTATGAGAAAGGTCTTGAATAGCCTGGACCAAGTCCCCTGGACTTTTTTCCGATGAGAGTGACCTCCCCATCCCTCCTTTGAGGCGTCTGAGTGAATCGTCACCGACGGGGGAGGTGGCTGAAGAAGAACCTGACTTCTTTAGATGTCTGGCTTGGGACCAAGGCCTGAGAAGAGTACTTATCCGAAGCGGCTGGTCTTCTCAGATCTCTTCACGCGTTTGATGCATAACTTCTCCAAACTCCGATTGCATCCTTTAGCTGTGCTCTTAGCACTGGGTCTGTCACCGAAGCAAACTGGAGAGAGCGCAGTACTCTCTCCTGCTCGTGTCTTGATATCCTTTCGGAATCTTGAAGTCTCTTGACAGAACCCGCTATCTCCTTCCTTTTCTTCGCCGGGGTGGAGAAACGGTGTGACAAAAGGTCCCAGTGGATCTTAGCCACTGGAACTTTTGAGATGGAGAAAGTCGAGACTTTTTCTGTTGATCTTGAAGCCTAGGTACTCTAGGAACTGGATCACTTGACTGGAAGCTTGCAAGCATTCTGTCTCGGATGCTGCCCATACCAACCAGTCGTCCAGGTAGGCTACTACCTGAATTCCCTTTAGGCGAAATTGTTTGAGAGCTACGCTCGCAAGCTTCGTAAAAATCCTTGGGGCTATGTTTAGCCCGAATGGCATGGCTCCGAAGGCGTATAGTCTTCGTTGTAGCCTGAACCCTAGGTAGGGGGAGAGTCGATGGCTAATTGGAATGTGCCAGTAGGCGTCTGACAAGTCTATAGAGACGGAATATGCCCTCTTGGGCAGTAAGGTCCTTATGTGTTGCAGTGTTAGCATTTTGTATTTGCAATTCACTATGAACTTGTTAAGTGGCGACAAGTCCAGAATGACTCTGAGCTTTTCCGAGTCTTTCTTGGGAACACAAAACAGCCTCCCTTAGAAATTGATGGGCTTCACCCTTTTTCTCCAACCGTTCTTGAACGTACTCCTCCATACCGGGGGTGGAGTGTTGGAAAAACCGAAGGTACGGGGGTGGAGTGCTGTACCAGCTCCCGCCCAGTCCATTCTTGAGTAGGCTGTGGGCCCAGGGATCGAAGGTCCACCGATCCCGAAATTTCAGAAGTCTCCCTCCTACCGGTATCACCTCACTTGGACTGCCGTCCTGAGGTCTTGTCTTCCTGACCACGACCACCCCTGAATCCCCTTCCCCTTGAGGGGCGTCTAGACGAGCCTCTGGCTGCTCCTCTAGGCTTTGCTCGAAAGGAAGTAGACTGCCCTTCGAACCCTGGGGTGAATGCCGTGGACTGTGTCGACACGGCCTGGGGTACCCACTGAAAGGTGGTCGGGGTTTGTGCCACGATCTGGGGCACTGGGGGCAATGGCAATTGCAGTTGCTGTTGCTGTCTAAGAGGCTTGGCTGGCCGAGACGGTAGCCTAGTCCTCATAGTCTTCCTCTTTGGTTGAGGACCCTCATCCGGGGAAGACTTTCTTTTGATAGCCAGGCCCCACTTCTGGAGAAGGTTTCTATTCTCCAAGGCGGCTTTATCAAAAACTTCTTTGACCAAGTCGGTAGGGAAAAAGGTCTTTTCCCCAAATGTTGGAGGAGATTAGTTTCTTTAGCTCGTGCCTCACCGTAGCCGAGGTAAACACGAACTCCCTACAAGCTCTCCTTGCCTTGACGAAGCCATAAAGGTCCTTCGTCACTGTGGCCAGATGAAGCTTGGCCACTACCATGAACATTTCATGGACCTTGGGGTCACTTGCCATCGTCTCGAGAGTAGTCTGAAGAGACATTGAGGCAGTCAGTCTTTCTTTTGTATCGAACTCACTTCGCAAAAGAAAGTCAGACAGCTTAGGGAGGTCCTTGCCGAACTGACGTCCGGCAATATCAGCCTCCAACTTTCCCACTGAGAACGTAAGATGGACGTCCTTCCAGTCTTTGTGGTCCATAGGCAGGGCCAGCGACAAGGGTTTACACTCCTCTAGGGAGGGGCAAGACTTGCCGGCATCGATTGCTTTTAGTACAGCCAGAAACCCTTTCTGTAAAAGGGGGAAGGCTCTAGTAGGCGAGGACACAAAGGAAGGGAGCTTCCTATTCAATGCAGCTACCTTTGAGTTAGAGAAGCCCCTCTCTTTCATCGAGGATGAAAGTAGAGCTTGAGCCTTAGCATGGTCCATTACTATGACCTCCTTCGGCTCTGTCTCCTCCTTTGAAGCTGGTTCCTTCCTCAGCCGGACATAACAGTCCGGATATGATGCCTTGCTGGACCAGAATTCCACCCTCCAGGGGAACTGAGCCCAGCTTATCCGAGATGACGATCTTTCCAGTCGTCATCGGCATGTGCTCAGCATACCTCCATGGGATAGCATCTGAGCACAAGGGAAGGTCTTTCACATTGAGCTTTTTCTGGGGCCCATGTGATTCTGCAAGGCACTGCATTCGCAGTTCCATTGCAGCCGCCTTCTCCTGATTCTCCTTCTGCATTTGTTGGATCATTCCAACAATAGAAGAGAGGGCCTGTCCCAGCTCTACTGGGAGACCGGCCGATGTAGAGGGGCTTGAACTTCATCCTGGGCTTCTGCCAGGAGGTCTTCCTCCTGACACCCGTCCACATCAGATATCCTGTCATTTAGCTGGATGTCTTGCATCGCGACCGCAACTTCAGCATCCACCTGGATCTGAACTTAGGGGATCTCCTCTTGAGGCTGGGGAATCACTGCATCAGCTGATGCCTTAGGGAAAAGATACGCCCTCATCTTCTCACTTGGAAGATAAGGGCCAGAAGTGTTCTTTTGGAAGCCCCTTACCCAGGTACGAAGCTTCTTCCTAGCTATTTAAATGTCTCATTAATCAGGTTAGTGCACACAGTACATACCTGAGGGTCCCAATACCGGAGATCATCCTTGGAGACAGCGTATGCTGCGTGTCTCCTACAAAACTCATGTCCGCAGAGGTTCTTGCTGCTGACATTGCAGAAAGCACTTCCCCACTTCGGAGTGTCCTTCTGTAAAGAGAAGAAATTTCCATGAGTATCAAGTGAACTATGTATCACTGGATATGCATAGTATAGCCTAACAATTCAGAAAGGAAAGACACACACTTGTGTTTCCCTCACAACCCATTGTTGCAGCCTTCCAGATAATAAAATAAAAAATGGTTTATCTCTTCTAGAGTAACCAATGCAAGGTTTCCAGAGGAAACAGGTGGAGCTCACACCTAAGCAATGATTTTAAAATCCTGGATAATAGACAGAGAAGAACTCAGCTTCCTATCTGAGGGCAACAGCAAAGGGATGTGCAAGAAAACACAATAGTGTTAGAAGATACAGTGCTGTACCAAAACCTTTACTATAGTTTTCTTCTTACTGTATATGCTATACAGAAGAATACTAGTACAGTATAGGGGGATGTGTGCCGGCCGGCAAAGGCAGGCCGGCACACACCACAACTAGCTTTAAAGTATACTACTTAACAGCTATAGGGCGGCAGCACTCTGGTTCAAATGCCTGTGCCGGTCGGCAGCAACTGCCGACCGGTAACAGCCAGTGTTGGCCGGCAATGGCTGCCGGCCAGCAACTACACAAGGTAGTACCCAGCTGCCGGCCACACTCTTGGTGACCGGCAGACAAGGACTGACATAAGCCGGCCGGCAAAGGTACAAGACCGATGCCAGCCGGCAGCAAAAGAACCAGAGAACTACACCTGCCCGGCTGCCGGCCTCATAGGCCGGCAGCCGGGACAGGTACAGCACTAGAAGAAAATAGAATGGATGCCGGGATAAGAGTGTACACTACCTCCAAGCCCGGCAACCGAAAGAGTGCATATAAGGAAGGGGAGAAACTAATTCAGGCTTCCTTGACCAATGCCGTCCGGCTCTGCCGGCAGGCATGGATGAGGGACCAAGAGAGGTCCGGGCAGCACTCGAAAACATAAGACCCTTGCCGGCCAGCAGCTCTGCCGGCCGGCAATGGGCTGAGTCAATTCCACATCCCAACCTATACTAGGTCCAGAAGTAGAACGACGTACAGTACAGTAAGACCCCTGCCGGCCAGCTCTGCCGGCCGGCAAGGTACAGTACAGTAATGGCTAGGCCATTACGGAGATAGAGGGGGAAGGGAAAAGAGGGTCCTGCCAACCTTGCTTTAGTGACACATCACCCGCAGCCAAGAAACTTATCTTAGCCTAAGGGAGATCTAAGGGAAAA
This sequence comes from Palaemon carinicauda, assembly GCF_036898095.1. Classification (NCBI taxonomy): domain Eukaryota; kingdom Metazoa; phylum Arthropoda; class Malacostraca; order Decapoda; family Palaemonidae; genus Palaemon; species Palaemon carinicauda. The sequence continues at coordinate 61,391,581 of NC_090753.1, forward strand.
GGCCAGCAATACTTGCCAGCTTCCAGAGCACCAAAGCAAGGAAGGCGTTGCTACTCCCAAGGGAAGAACTTATCCTCCCCCGAGAACAGCAACAGGACTTAGTCTGGTCGATCACAAAAGAAGGAATCATAACTACAGAAACCTTCGGTAGTGACCTAAGGGAGCTAAGCTCCCTTTGTATGTGTTAGGTCAGCGAGGGGGACTCTGCCCCAAGCCAGACAACACAGACTCAGACTAAAAAACTCTGTTGTTCTGTCCCTCTTGAACCATAACTACAGGAACAGGAAGGTACAGTAACACCCTAGTATAGTTTTATCGAAAATAAATTCGGAAAAAACCACTTAGGGATAAGCCCAAGGCTTAAACAGAGGGAAAGGGATTGCATACCTTCTCCGAAGAAAAGAAAGCAACCGGGGAGTATGATAAAGTATACTAAGGCTCCATAAGCAATTAGCCTAGGCACCAAGAGAATCGATTACCTAATTCACCGAAACTCACACGTATACTATCTTGGAAATATTCCACACAGTCTAAAATGTATAAAATATAGCCTAAAGCTTCAATAAACTTTTAATTACACTCGGAAAAACCAAAATCATGCATGAAGTACTAGGACCAAACGACTAGGTTACATGGCCTAGCGTGGGCCAGAATGGCGAATACTTCGCCAAATAATACTAAGCACGAAAGGAAATCCTATGTAATGCTAAATAGCTAAAATTTATTAAAGCAAAACAACCAGGAATGTCGCTCTGACTAACTAATTTATACCTAGCGAGCGACAGTGTCCAGGACACCTCTGGTAGGCTAAGGCTCTTGTATCAAAGATTAATCCTATTAATCACTCAAAATTTTACCAAGAGCCTACATTTATACATAACAGACACTATACTCAACTTATCAGAGGCCGACGAAGACGAAGAAGCCATGAAAAGTCGAATAAATCCAAGATTTGCGAGAAAAACAGGAAAAAACACCGAGTTGTTAAGCTACGCAAAAAGGAATACAGATGGCGCCAGGATTGGCGCCAGGCACGCATATGAATCGGGGGATAGGGAAGCCTTGGGAGCGGCTCCCCTTTTTTCTTTCCCGAATTCGTATCTCGTCAATCACCTCCTACGAGACGAAATCTCTGTCCAGGTTGTAGATTGCCATGTGACGTGTCTAGAATACGTCCTCTGATATGTTGCGATATCCCTTTCACGAGGGATACTCGCTCCAGGAGTTAGAATTCTGGTACCTTAAGGTAAATTCTCTGGGAATATCGCCGTAGTTGTAATATACCCTAGGAAGCTACCCTATAGGAACTTCCATCAGGACGACATGGCTTGAGCCCAAAAATATATATATATATATATATATATATATATATATATATATATATATATATATATATATATATATATATATATATATATATATATATATACACACTGTACAAACACACACACTCAATGAATACACAATGTCTTCGTGGCGTCCAAAAACTGAAGATGAAATCTCTCCAGGCAAACTGTCCTCCAGATAGTTTTCAAAATAACAGGCAAACTGCATTTACTTATCTCTATTATCATTTTGTGTCGACAAGTGTTTTGAATCACTTCATGGCCCTTCTTCGG
>NC_090753.1:61393222-61418222 GCF_036898095.1 Palaemon carinicauda
CCCTCATGGCTCGCTGCACTGATGAAAATTGGAAATCACAACTACTATGAATCCTCCTTGGCCTCAGGCGCTCCCCCATAGCAAACGACGAGGTTTCCCCAGCGGAGAAAGTGTACGGCAAGACACTGGCCTTACCTGAGGAGTTCTTCCCAACAAACAATACCAACCAGGACAGGCCGATCGCAAGGCTTCATAAGGTCGCTGGGAAATTCACGCTGTGTCCGAGAACTTTCACTGACAGGACCAAACACTTCAAACCGAAAGGCCTGAACACCTGCAACTACGTCTACGTCAGGAACGCGCATCGACCCCCCCTGATGTGGTCAAATTGGGGTCCATACTGTGTCGTGAAGACCGCTCCCAAGACATATGGCCTCATGATCCACGGCCAAGAAGATTGGGTCACGGTCGACAGGCTGAAACCCGCATTCCTGAGGGTTGATGATGACACCGCAAATACCGAAAAGGGGCATCCCCAAGTGCCGCCCCAAAAAACAAGTCTCATCCCACTTGGTGCAACCAGCCCCAGCGCCAGACAGTCGATCCTCCCGGATACCCTGCCTGGGAAGGTATCATCAGAGGTGTCAGCCTCCAAATATGTGCCCCGTCTCCAGATATCAAGAGCCCGGGGGCACCTTCGCCCTCCTCAAAGATACCAAGATTGAAAATGTCACATTGTCAACAATAATTCCTGTATTGTAAAATAATCCTTGTTAGAATGGAGTACTAGTAGAGACCTTCTTTCGAATTTCAGTTCGCCGAATCCAAGTTTTGTACTTATTATTTCTTAACCGTACTTGCTACAGCCTGCTTTTATATACCAATGAAAGTAGATTTTTCCGGCCTTTCAGCCGATGTATATATTACGCCATTTTCATTTGAGATACTTGACCCCTAAAAAGTACCATGTGTGTCTCAAAATAATGGAGTATAGCACTCGGATACCACTTTGGGTAGGGGAAAAAAAACAAGTGTTAATCAAAAATACATTACCTTCTCTAAGGTTACCTAACCTTGAGAACCAAGTCCTACCTAATCTGTGGCTAGATATCCCTTGTTGAAAACAAATCTAGAGTGCAATAAATCAAGCATATGAATCATTCTAAATGGATGTTTACAATGGCTCAGTGGTTCCATAACTACTTTCAAGGTAACCTCTATGGGAAAAGCAAAGGAAGAAGAAACAACTCCATCGCACTTTCTAGAAAGGTACCAAACTTTAACACAACTAAAAAAATCCTAAGACAAGAATAACAATATGAAAGCCTCTCCTACTGATGAACTACAGGTATGTAATATGATATGTGTACAGCCAGCATTCAATATTTGCTGGTTCTCTCACTGCGGAATTGGTCATTCGCAATACTGTAGAGAACCATATAACGTACTTAATTAGATGAAATATCACATATTGAGCAGTTTTCAAGGCGACAACGCTCTTTTGCACCTGGCATGCCTCGCGACACTTTTCTCTCCACGCAACAAAACAGACCATTACTCGCTAACTCGGCACCAGTCTCGCATCGTCTCTCCTCACATGTGCATCCCCATCTTCAGTTCTTTTAGTGGAGAATCACGTTGCGATGTAAAAAGAAGTGATGTCGAAAACCTGTACTAATCCAGTATGTTTATACTGATTTTAGTATAAAGTGTGATTCGTACATTACACTAACCAACACACCAGTAGACGGCTGCGTAGAACTTTGTACGTAAATGGTTGGTGGTGTTATACCGATACTTTTTCTTTTAATTCTTATTGTGGTAGTGTATTCATTGTGTATTAGCATCAGTGTTATATTAACAGCTGTATAATACTGTATACAAAATGACGTAATTTACAGTAGTAATGTAGATATAAGTTATGTGAACGGTGAATTGGAACAGTGCAAGTTGACCTTCCGAAAACAGTGAAAAATGTTATTTTTATTAGTAAAATAAATTTTTGAATATACTTACCCGATAATCATGTAGCTGTCAACTCCGTTGCCCGACAGAATTCTATGGAGGGATACGCCAGCTATCACAATACTAGAAGGGGGTGTACTTACCAGCGCCACCTGTGGCCAGGTACTATAGTACTTCTTGTTGACACCTCCTCAATTTTTCCTCGGTCCACTGGTTCTCTATGGGGAGGAAGGGAGGGTCGATTAAATCATGATTATCGGGTAAGTATATTCAAAAATTTATTTTACTAATAAAAATAACATTTTTCAATATTAAACTTACCCGATAATCATGTAGCTGATTCACACCCAGGGGGGTGGGTGAAAACCAGTGTACAAGATTAAAGGATAGCTAAGTATCCCATATTTCATATAACAGTTATCTCAAATAACAATGAAATAATAAGTACCTGGTAAGGAAGTCGAATTGAACCGTTACTCTGCCTCTTTTTTAAGTTCGTCTTCCTTACTGAGCGCAGCGTTCCTCTTGGAGGCTGAATCAACTCAAAGGTGCTAAAGTATAAAGGGTTGCAACCCCTACTAAAGGACCTCTACACAACCTCTAACCCAGGCGCTTCTCAAGAATGAATAGACCACCCGCCAAATCAAAAGGATGCGGAAGGCTTCTTAGCCTACCGTAACAACCATAAAAACAACAATAAAAGCATTCAAGAGAAAGGTTAAAAAAGGTTATGGGATTAAGGGAATGTAGTGGCTGAGCCCTCACCTACTACTGCACTCGCTGCTACGAATGGTCCCAGGGTGTAGCAGTTCTCGTAAAGAGACTGGACATCTTTAAGATAAAATGATGCAAACACTGACTTGCTCCTCCAATAGGTTGCATCCATTATGCTCTGCAGAGAACGGTTTTTATTAAAGGCCATCGAAGTAGCTACGGCTCTTACTTCGTGGGTCCTTACCTTCAGCAATGCAAGGTCTTCCTCCTTTAAGTGAGAATGGGCTTCTCTAATCAGAAGCCTTATATAATACGAAACCCCGTTCTTGGACATGGGCCTCAACGGTTTCTTGATGGCACACCATAAGGCTTCTGACTGTCCTCGAATAGGTTTAGACCTCTTAAGATAATACTTGAGAGCTCTGACAGGGCAAAGAACTCTCTCTAGTTCGTTACCTACCATGTTGGAGAGGCTAGGTATTTCAAACGATCTAGGCCAAGGACGTGAAGGAAGTTCGTTCTTTGCTAGGAATCCGAGCTGAAAAGAACATGTTGCAGATTCGGTCGTGAAACCAATGTTCTTAGCTGTTGCAAGGCAGACGAGAAAAAGTCTTGAGGGTAAGGTCCTTGAAGGAAGCTGACTGGAGAGGTTCGAACCTAGGTGACATAAGGAACCTTAAGACTACGTCTAGGTTCCAGCCTGGAGTGGATAGACGACGCTCTTTAGACGTCTCAAAAGACTTAAGGATGTCTTGAAGGTCCTTGTTGGAAGAAAGGTCCAAACCTCTGTGGCGGAGAACTGAAGCCAACATACTCCTATACCCTTTAATCGTAGGGGCTGAAAGGGATCTCTCATTCCTAAGATGTAAAAGGAAGTCAGCTATTTGGGTCACAGAGGTATTGGTAGAGGATACTGTATTGGCTCTACACCAGCTCCGGAAGACTTCCCACTTAGATTGGTAGACTCTACGAGTGGAAACCCTTCTTGCTCTGGCAATCGCACTGGCTGCCTCCTTCGAAAAGCCTCTAGCTCTAGCGAATCTTTCGACAGTCTGAAGGCAGTCAGCCGAAGAGCGTGGAGGTTTGGGTGCAACCTGTCTACGTGAGGTTGACGTAGAAGGTCCACTCTTAGAGGTAGAGTCCTGGGGATGTCGACTAGCCATTGAAGTACCTCTGTGAACCATTCTCTTGCAGGCCAAAGGGGAGCAACCAGCGTCAGCCGTGTCCCTTCGTGCGAGATGAATTTCTGCAGAACTTTGTTTATTATCTTGAACGGTGGGAATGCGTAAAGGTCGAGATGGGACCAGTTCAGTAGAAAAGCATCCACATGAACTGCTGCAGGGTCTGGAACTGGGGAACAGTACAGCGGAAGTCTCTTGGTTATGGAGGTGGCAAACAGATCTATGGTAGGTTGACCCCACAAGGTCCAAAGTCTGTTGCACACACTCTTGTGGAGGGTCCATTCCGTGGGAATGACCTGATTCCTTCTGCTTAGGCGATCTGCTGAGACGTTCATATTGCCCTGAATGAACCTCGTGACCAAAGTGAGGTTTAGACCTCTTGACCAAATGAGGAGGTCCCTTGCGATCTCGTATAGGCTCCTCGAATGGGTCCCTCCTTGCTTGGAGATGTAAGCCAAGGCTGTGGTGTTGTCTGAGTTCACCTCCACCACTTTGCCTAGCAGGAGGGACTTGAAGTTCAGCAGGGCTAAATGAACTGCTAGTAGCTCCTTGCAGTTGATGTGGAGCATTCCCTGTTCCTCGTTCCACGTTCCCGAGCATTCCCGTCCGTTCAAGGTCGCACCCCAGCCCGAGTCCGATGCATCTGAGAAGAGATGAAGATTGGGGGTCTGAATAGCCAACGATAGGCCCTCCCTGAGAAGGAGATTGTTCTTCCACCACAAGAGAGTGGTCTTCATCTCTTGGGTGACTGGGATAGAGACTGCTTCGAGAGTCAAACCCTTGTCCCAATGAGCTGCAAGATGGAATTGAAGAGGGCGGAGGTGGAGTCTCCCTAGCTCGACGAACAGGGCCAGTGATGAAAGGGTCCCTGTGAGACTCATCCACTGTCTCACCGAGCAACTGCTCCTCTTCAGCATGCTCATGATGCACTCTAGGGCTTGGCTTATCCTGGGGGCCGATGGAAAAGCCCGAAAATCCTGACTCCGAATCTCCATTCCCAGGTACACAATGGATTGGGAGGGAATGAGCTGAGACTTTTCTATGTTGACTAACAGACCCAGTTCTCTGATTAAGTCCAAAGTCCAGTTGAGACTCTCCAGACAGCGACGACTCGTGGAGGCTCTCAACAGCCAGTCGTCTAAGTAGAGGGAGGCTCTGATGTCCGATAAGTGGAGGAATTTTGCTATATTCCTCATCAGATGCGTGAACACCATAGGAGCTGTGCTTAGGCCAAAACACAGGGCTTGGAATTGGTAGACAACCTTTCCAAAAACGAATCTCAGGAAAGGTTGGGAGTCTGGATGAATAGGAACGTGAAAGTAGGCATCTTTCAAGTCCAACGAGACCATCCAGTCCTCCTGCCTGACCGCTGCTAGGACCGACTTCGTCGTCTCCATCGTGAACGTCTGCTTGGTGACATACGCGTTGAGCGCGCTGACGTCCAGCACCGGTCTCCAACCTCCTGTCTTCTTGGCCACTAGAAAGAGACGGTTGTAGAAGCCCGGGGATTGATGGTCCCGGACTATAACCACTGCCTTCTTCTGCACAAGTAGCGACACCTCCTGGTGCAACGCTAGCCTCTTGTCCTCTTCTTTGTAGTTGGGAGAGAGGTTGATGGGAGATGTGGTCAGAGGTGGTTTGAGGCAGAATGGAATCCTGTAACCCTCCCTCAGCCAACTGACAGACTGGGCGTCTGCACCTCTCTTTTCCCAGGCTTGCCAGAAGCTCTTGAGTCTGGCTCCTACTGCTGTCTGGAGATGCGGAGAGTCAGTTTTTTCCTTTAGAGGTCTTGGAGCCTTTCCTAGACTTGCTCCTGGAAGAGTCTGGACAGGAGCTTCCTCGGCTGGGGGCTCTACCACGAAAGGGCGGTATGAACCTCGTAGCAGGGGTATCAGCCACTGGGGTGCGATAAGTCCTGGGGACTGAGGTAGCAACCTTAGACTTACGAGCCGATGAGGCTACAAGATCGTGTGTGTCCTTTTGTATCAGGGCAGCAGACAAGTCCTTAACCAGCTCTTCGGGGAAGAGGAACTTCGAGAGCGGAGCGAAAAGGAGTTGTGACCTTTGACAAGGTGTAATGCTGGAGGAAAGGAAGGTACACAGCTGTTCCCTTTTCTTCAGAACCCCTGATACAAACATCGACGCAAGCTCACCAGATCCATCTCTAATGGCCTTATCCATGCAGGACATTAATAGCATGGCAGAATCCTTGTCCGCAGGGGAGGTCTTCTTGCTGAGGGCCCCCAGGCACCAGTCTAGAAAGTTGAACATCTCAAATGCTCTAAATACGCCCTTCAGGAAGTGATCAAGGTCTGAGAAGGTCCAGCAAACCTTAGAGCGCCTCATTGCAGTTCTCCGAGGCGAGTCTACCAGACTTGAGAAGTCAGCCTGGGCAGAGGCAGGTACTCCCAAGCCTGGTTCCTCTCCTGTGGCATACCAAACGCTCGCTTTCGAAGTGAGCTTAGTCGGAGGAAACATGAAAGAAGTTTTGCCAAGGTGTTGCTTAGTCTGCAGCCACTCCCCTAAGATCCTTAACGCTCTCTTAGAGGACCTTGCTAGGACTAGCTTAGTATAGGTGGACTTAGCTGGCTGCATGCCCAGCGAAAACTCAGATGGTGGAGAGCGGGGAATAGCAGAGACAAAGTGGTCTGGGTAAACCTCCCTAAGCAGAGCCAAGACCTTACGAAAGTCAATAGACTGTGGAGAAGGCTTGGATTCATCCACGTCTGACGAGGGATCCAGGTGTGCCGCCTCATCATCAGACGCCTCATCACCAGAGTGTAGCGAAGAGATCGGACAAGTATGCTGAACAGCAGAGTCAGAACGAGCAGGAACAACAATATTAGTGGTTTCCTCTTCAAGAATCTGTTGAGGGAAAACCTGAGGCTCAGACTGCAAAGGCTGAACAAAAGACGAAGCAGAAGGAAGGCGCATGGGTGGAGGAGGCTGACTCCTGGCATGAGTGGCTGAATCCAAGGGTTGCGCTTGCTGAGCGGTTGGCGGAAGCGGAGTAGCAAGTTCCTGTTCCTGCGGTGTGAGCGGAGCGCGATGAGGTAGAGGCTGCGCAGAACGTGGTAAATGTCTCGCAAGCTGAGGCTCCTGAGGCGTAAGGCTAAGGTGTTGTGGTGCTTGCCTTGTGGAGGGTTGAGCTCGCTGCAGCGAGAGCTGAGGAGACTGACTCATGGACGGGAGAGGTTGTTGTACCTCAACCGAGTGTTGCATCACTGGTGGAGCAGCAAGTGGAAGCGGAGGAAGAGAGGTATAATCCTCCTGATCCCATTGTAGAGGTTGCCTTAAGGAAGGCGGAGGCTGTACACCACTGGGAACAGCAAACTCAGAACGTGGCTCAACATCGTACGCCTGGCAGGTGGTACTGCGATCAGGCGGAGCGAGCGCAGGCGGAGGCGCAACATTCTCAGCCCGACACTCACGCATCAAGTCCGAAAGCTGTGCTTGCATGGACTGTAGTAGAGTCCACTTGGGGTCGGCAGAAACTACAGTAGGCTGAGGTAAAGCCTTAACAGTAGAGCTCTGTTGTGGCAGAACCTTACTCCTCTTGGGCGGAGTGCAGTCGACTGATGACTGCGGCGAGTCAGAGCTGAGCCAATGACTGCAGCCTGGCTGAGCACTCGCAGACTGGACTCTGCGTTTGAGTGGTCTAGAGACCTGAGTCCAGCGTTTCTTCCCTGACAATTGATCAGCGGACGAGAAAAAGACGGGCTCAATCGTCTGCAGGTGGGAGTGACGGTCTCTGGAAGACACGCCCGCAACCACCGAGGATACTTCTGTGCGCCGATCAAGGCCTGCCGAACCATTTTGCCCTTCGACATTGCTTCTCCCCTGGGCTTGGGAGCTTGCAAGAGGTCCCGGACTGGGAGGACGACTGGCACGCACAGAAGTATCCTCACGCACCACACTGACACTGACACTAGCACTTGGCACTGCACTGACACTAGCACTCGTCACAGCACTGGCACTAATTCCACCCACTGCACTCTTGACCTTAAGTTCCTTGACTTCGGCCATAAGAGACTTATGATCACTTACCACTGACTCTACTTTATCGCCTAAGGCCTGAATAGCACGCAAAACAACAGACATATCAGGCTGAGGGCAAATAGTAGGTTCGGGGGTAGCCACTACAGGGGTAGGAAAAGGTAGGGGATCATGAGGTGAGGAAAAAAGTGAAGAGTGAGAAGAACTCCTCCTAACTCTACCTCTCTCTAACTTAGTTGAATATTTCAAAAGACGGACAAATTCAAGTTCCGAAAGTCCGGCGCATTCCTCACATCGATTTTCTAACTGACAGGGCCTGTCCCTACAGTCAGAACAAGCGGTGTGAGGATCTACCGAGGCCTTCGGAATACGCCTATTACAAGACCTACATCGTCTATGGGTGGGGGCTTGCGAAATGTCAGGCATCTTGAATCCAAAGAGTTAGCCAAGGGGGGTTCCAAAATCAAGCAAAAGATCGTTAACCGTTAATCAGGACTATATAAAAGCTATCTAAGCTAATATAAGAAGGTTTCCAGTAAAGCGACAGCCGAAATCTGAGAGAATACTTCACCAATTAGCCGTGAAAATACTTGAAGATCATAAGCGTATCCCAGAACGTCTTGCCGGAAGCACGACAGAGGAAAAATTGAGGAGGTGTCAACAAGAAGTACTATAGTACCTGGCCACAGGTGGCGCTGGTAAGTACACCCCCTTCTAGTATTGTGATAGCTGGCGTATCCCTCCATAGAATTCTGTCGGGCAACGGAGTTGACAGCTACATGATTATCGGGTAAGTTTAATATTGAAAACTTACGAGTGTTATCTTGGATAACTACTGTATGCTATAATGTAGTGATAGTACTGTACATATGTTACAGTAATATATACTACAGTATCAGCAAGCGTCATTAGATAGGAACAACTGTGTTTTCTTTTTATATTATTTGCGTAAGTGTGTGTAACGTAGCCTTATCGTGTACCTAGGCAATGGACAGAGAGTTGACCCACCCTAGAGCAGCAAGTATTCACAGATTCTCGCTTTTCACACCTATCTCCGTTAACTAATCCCCGCAAATATCAAGGGCTGACTCTATACAACAATAAGTGAAGGGTGACCAAGGGATCACCTGAGGGGGAAAAGGTCATCTACCTACATCTAAAGTCAGATCAGGGTAGGCTGTAACCTTGTCATTACCTGTTAGGTTAAGTCCGGAAGCAGCCCCGGATATACCACTTTCCTCTTTTAGAGCTAATGTTAATGGGTAAATTGAGACTAAAGACCCAGATATATAAGATCAAAAGAAATAATTTAGGTAACATTGCCATAAACTGTGATCCATATATGTTACAGTGCAATTTTATAAGTAGCCAATATTCAAGTTCGGTTTGGTATGCTTTGTTGCTGATAATCTTACAAGTGATTTTGACATTCTTACATTCATTTCCAATGAAAATACTAACATAATCCTTAATACAGTCTTAGTTATCTACCGACACCTCTAGCACCATGGATTACAAATGTCACATACACTGAAGTATCTTTAACAAACCTCTTTACACTGAGGGGGTATAATGCAATTGAGCAACATATCATGAAATCTTGAAAATTATGTATATCATAATTATTCGAAAACAAAATCAAAATAACACAGCTTTTAGCAATAATATTCACATGAAATATGATTTATGTAAATTTTGGTCAATATCGAATAATTTGAGATATAGTTGTCGCAAATATTTACGGATAGATTTTGAAATTTTGGAGAACTTTTCCTACTCCAGGGAGTCATATACCAACATAGTTTGAATTGTTGCAAAGATCAAATGATAGGCTACATGTACATCTTAAAAGTGATATCACTTGCCAGACTGACTTATCAACAATGTTCTTTGCCATCTTTTTCTTAGTTTGGTGGCAGTTCTCTGTCCCTTTGTTATTCTCATCTTTGGAATTTTTTTTCTATGAACGTATTTTTTTTTTTAATTTGCATGGGGTAAGCATGGTTGCCTTCTTTTGAAGGCTTTGCTTTGGCTTTTGTGGTAGACCGTAGTCCTGATCGTCTGCACTACCTGACAACCCTTAGACCCCGGTAGTGTATGTTCATGTGCTGTACCAGTCACCCGCGTTAAATCAATTTTAGTATACCATAAACTCTTGATTTTAATCAGGATATACAGTAGAACTTTATGATAATTCATGTCATGATTTTCTTGTACAGTACTTAAACATTCAATTCTATCAGAAATGGCTGGTTAACTAATCACACATCCTTATATGTTTATGCTACAATGCTAGGGGGATACAATGGGGGGGGGGGGGTTTAGTTATGGAAGCAAGCACAATCACTTATGACGCTATAGAGGAGGCTCGCCCCAACATTCCCACACCCACATACATAATATAATGGGTCCATGGTCCTAGGTTAGGCTAGGATGCATCCTGTATGGATTTTACATCCTTGTGTGTTTAACAACCATAAACCCTGATTTTCCACAATTGTTGCCATTATCATTACTCTTGTTAATAGTATATATGATATGTGTTAACATGGGTTAATCACCTAATTCCAATAAAAATGAATGTCAAATGTGAAAGTTATATCAGAATCTTTAAAAAAAAAAAAGAACTGTAAGCCTACTTTGCAAACTTATCAACATACAAGATTAAAAGCAAATTACATCAAACCGTAAGATATCGTAAATAAAGAAAAAAGGGTAAAAGTACCGCAGAGATAGTCTTTGGTGAAAATTACTTGAAAATCTTTAATCCAGTCACTTGAAAGATTTAGAAACAACACTAAACCAGTGATTAACCAACATTCTTCTAAACCAGTCACAACTGGCTATTCCCAAAGTCCTCACTCTGAAGAAGACAGGACATAAAATATCATAGACTGAACATTTACTTACATAAATAAGAGTGTAATTTGTCACACCCTAACTATCTTAAAAACTGTGTTCGTGGTAGAAATTACATATCATACTGTAGTTAAAATAGTTTTCCTACAAAAGTCCAAACATAAATTATAAAGGCAATTCATATAGTAGGCTACAGTGTTTACTTTTTACCTGCATCTCTTGTGTTTGTGGCATTGGCTATCTTACAATGTTAGCGCACTTCACCATTTCCAATTTTCTCCACCAAAATATCCCAGTTTATCAATATAGTCGTTATGGCTAATAAGGCAGTTACAAGGGAAACAAAATTAAATAGGTTACATCACTATTAAGTACTGAGACATCTATAGTTTCTTTTTGGTAAATAAGTTTTATGGGTAAATTTATAGAAAAACACGGGACAACATTTCTAAGATAAAAAAAAACTTTTAAACAGTAAATGATGTGCTTTCAAAGAATTTGACGTTTATTTCCAATGAAAGTAAGCCTTTCTACCGTTATGGACACCCCCTTCTCAAAGGACACAAGGGGGAACCTGGGATTTTGGGTGTTCGAAGAGGAAAAAATGTGAGATTTTTAAGAGTAAAGAACCTAACAAACCCGCCTAACCTAACTTAGTAGTTCCCAGGTCAGAACCCATAGCCAGGCCAGGAACCCCCTTCCCAGGTCACAACACATGATTAGTTAACACTTTTGACATTTGTAAAAAGGGTACATAACCTAACAAACCCAGCAAACCTAGTAGTTCCCCAGTTACAACCCCTAGCCAGGGGTCAAGCCCACGGAGACCCCTTCGCGGGTCACAAAGTAAAAGTTAATCACAAATAAATCCTTGCCATGTGATTGACACCTACATCTCCTTTTTTGTCTTAGCAATCTGCATAGAAGTGTTGCAATAGGAAATGTGCTTGTTTTCCCTAAAAGCTAAGTCATAATTGCACTTGGGACACTAACCTTTGAGGGATAACACGATGAGCTTTTAAAAAATTATTCACTACACCCGGAATACTGTGGAACTTGGCTATAGCATCGAAATGGCAAAAGGAATAGCCATTACACTTTGTTATTTTGAGCTCCATAAGGCTCATCCAACACACATAGCTAGAAAGGAACTGAAGCGTTGGAGAAAACGGTTTGTGTCACAAATGTGCATATGTGCCCAAACATGGTAAACTTCATCATATGGTAGGCATGGTATGAGAATGACGTTTGTACGCCGGAAGTATAAAATCAACATGGAGTAACATGGAGGCGAGATTGTGAGAAAAAATATAAACTCGTAATCGCGCACGAACACCATGCACAAATGCACTAACGGGAGCAGAACCATCCGACTTACAAAATGTAAACAAAAATGAATTAAACATTTCAGGGGATGAGAATCCCCATATTTTGTGCGATTTTTCCTGGATTTATTATAACTCCCAGAGAATAATGTATAGAGAATAAAAGGTTAGTTTTACCATATTTATCAATTCACCCAAAATTCTCCTCCACCTAAAATCCATGGTTCCCACTGGGTGAGCCCCATTACCGTAGAATATATTAGGGTATATCTATTTATTTGAGAGGGAAATACAGGGCGTTTTCGAAGAAAACGCAAGTTTTTCAATGTACAGTATACCAATTTTTCTTATTAGTAAAGTTAAAGTTTGTCCCGTGTTTTTCTATAATAATGCCGTTTTTTTCCAAATATGATTAGACACACCTTTCTGTAATGTACAACATTTGTACTTTATATTAAGTTGAATGACTCATATTATGGTTTTATTCAAGCATTTATAGGGTAGCAATACACCCAAAGACCCCCCAGCATATAAGCCCCTCTCCCTCTAAGCTTGGACCAGGTAGTGGCAGCTAATGGCTTAGCAGGCAGTCCTACATAACTTACAAAAACCTAATAATTGTGAAATGCTGATAATCCCACTGGGTTATTACAATTACGTTTGATTGTAGTTTAAGGAAAATGTTGTTCAAAGCGGTTTACCCATGTACAAAGACCTTTGACGTCTATTCTATAATCTTATATGATGCAAGTGTAAAACCTTGTTCATATATGCAACATAATTCTCGTTTTACTTTACTTTAAGGGAATCTTTTCTGGTCTTATACTGAAGGGGAACCCTACTCTTTACAGGACCTTCACAGTCATTTTACCGTATTTATTCTAAGGCATTCAGCATTTCACACTGCATAGGAGTACTGTAAGTACAGTCCAGTACCTAAGAATATCTTATTTCATTTCCCGACAAATTATTACTGGGAAGCAGTCTTACACACCTCAGTGCAAGGTTTTTAAAGTACTGTGTGCGAAAGCGCCATTGTGTAATAACTGGGAAGATAGGTGAATGCAACTAACCTTTCTTAAACAACCGCACAGTTTATATATAAGGACTTCCGAGCAAGAACGTCGTAAAAATTCAAACAATCAAACATGAGCTAACTTACACAGGTTGGTCTAATAACAGTGCAGGCAAGAGAGAGTGATAAGATAAAAAAAGCAAAACCTTTACAGTGTACTATTGGATGCAAAAAGGTTTTCCGGGAAATATTCTTTGCAGACTATTTTTTCCCTCTCTTTACTTTTCCGGGTCAACAAAATGCCAAAAATCGTTCAAACCCCACGAAAATACATTAATAAAACATACTTAAAAAGACTTCATCCTCATGCTAGGTAATCGAGTTCTAATCAGCAATTTGAAATCTGTAACCTAACCTAACCTAAACGTTTGCACCAAAAATATTAAAATGGTCGAACAGATAAATTTACAATGGGATGTATGTATGATAGAGACCACCTGTATGTATGATGATGACTGACTAGGAATATGGCAGTGCAAGGGGGTCACAAGTGGGCGTTAGCCCCCCTCCACCTTATGCAAGTAGGTAAGGACATGGCTTGTAGGTTAAGTTAGGGGGAAGTTTAGGTTAGTTAATAACCATTTATTATGTACACTGGAGAAACTGGCCACTGATATACGGAGACTCCTTTACAATTATCTTGATAATAATTTGCGAAGATAAAGACAACAAAATATGATATGAAATGTTCTTTCTTACACGTGGCAACAATGATAAATCAAGAATTTACGTTTGGTGCATTAGTGAATTTAAACCATAATCGAGTATTAGCCTCTAAATATTTGTTGTGTACATGGCGAGTAATAAACTAAATCAACTGAACTCAATATTAGTATGTAACATTCGGAATATAAATATTTATTTTATAAAAGCAAATATAAGGTTACAATCAAGTCTTATATTAAATAATCCAATCCCAGGATTAATTCGAAATGGGGACAATTTACGTCTTTACGAGTCGCTTACCTTAGAACTAATCTCTATCCACCCACGATGATCTTGTTGCAGGACTACTTCAATTGCATTCCAATAAATCTTACACAAAATCAATATGATTCACAAGCACAAAATTATTATATTCAGATTACGTAACTGTAATTTACGTTCAAATAACAGCAAAAAAGAAACGCTTCTCTGCCGCTCTGCGCATGCGCAATCGTCCGTAACTGCCAGATAGCACTAATTCCTTTAATATTTCTTTCATTAAATGCTGAGTATTTCTATTGATTAAAACATCTTAATCATTGTTATAAATGAATAAAACGTGATGAAAATAACACAATTAACTAGAATAACTATCAGGTTGATTTATATTATATAATCCAGTGACTCTTCTATAATTTATTTAAATGATTTCCATCATGGACAAGACGACTACCTTGCAAAGAGTCCCATTGATACAGGATTAATAGAATACTCTATTAATCCTCCCTTTATAAATGCAGTAATTAATCACAAAATTAACTCAGAGAGAGAGAGAGAGAGAGAGAGAGAGAGAGAGAGAGAGAGAGAGAGAGAGAGAGAGAGAGAGAGAGAGAGGGGAAACCGTGAGATTGTGACAAGTGAATATCCTTAAAAATGAAACATTTTGCAATGAATAATTGACGATTGATGGTGATATTAATGATAAAAGTACTTATGTAAACATGCTCAACTGTAAAACAAATGCACACAAAAATACATAACAAGTAAAGGAAAAGAAGTCGTCTACGAGGTGTAAAAGTTTTTAGATCTGCCAGAAAATATAAAAAAAAAAAATCTTTTCCCAATAGTTGCTCGGGTTTTTTTCCCAGAGTAAAACAGATCTTTGGCATTTTCTTTTCGTGTCAAAAGATGGAGGCAAAAAGTCTTTTTTCTGAATGGGAAATTTTATGAGCCTTTTTCTAAGGTTTTCTCTCTCTAATTTTAATTCTGGATTTACCAAATGTTCTCTACTTTCATTTTTCTTGTTCTTTCGTCTTTAACCTTATTTCTTAGTCCGTTACTGGTAACTTTAATTTTAATTTCTTGTCCCTTACTCGTAACTTTTATTTGTTTTTCTTGTCCCTTGCTCAAAATCGTTACTTTCTTGGTCGCTGCAACCTCGCCACCCTTGTGAGTTTAGGGGAGCCTATAAGTCTATCTACTGAATTATCAGCAGCCATAGCTTGCCTCTCCTTAGTCCTAGCTTGGGTGGAGTGGGTGTGGCGTTGATCATATTTAATATGGTCAGCCTCTAGGGCATTGTCTTGCTTCATAGGGCAATGTCACTGTCCCTTGCCTCTGCCATTCATAAGCGAACTTTAAACCTTATGAAAAAAGTATACCATATTTCTTTAGCTATTCCAGCAATGGTCCTTTTGAATATAACCAATGTGTAATTTCTTGCTTATAAAATGAAGTGGTTTATTTTCATAATCAGTCGGCCTACATAAAATCATGCTCAACATCCAGTGATCATGAGCCTATCGAAAGCTCTCCCATTATATACTTAATTTTTCTCCTATTAACAATGCAATTTACACACACACACACACACAAAATAAATAAATAAATACATACATTCAACAAGGCAACAGCATACTAGCAATTTATACGAAGCCAAACTAAACCAGAAAAAAAAAGATCATACGTAATTAATTTAACAACGGAAACAAAGACGGACACAAGGAAGAATAAACTAATCTCTCTCTCTCTCTCTGAAACATATCCTACCGTAAGGACCCTGCCCTCCGAAGACTTTTACGAGCCACAATAGGATTGAAAAAATAGTCTCATCTTTTTTCAAACGTGAAGAATTTGTCTCGGCGAAAAAGAGAACAAAAAAATAATAATACTTTTCCTTCATATATATTTTTGCTAGCCATATTACTATTATTATTATTATTATTATTATTATTATTATTATTATTATTATTATTTTTATCATCATTTGCTAAGCTACAACCCTAGTTGGAAAAGCATGATGCTAAGAGCCCGAGGGCTCCAACAGGATAAATACCCCAGTAAGGAACTGAAACGTGGAAACAAATAAACTACAAGAAAAGTTAAATATTTTAAGATCATTAACAACATTAAATTAGATCTATCATATATAAACTATAAAAACTTTATACAAACTAGGAGGAGGAGAAACAAGTTAGAAATAATGTGCCTTTGTGTACCCCTAAGCATGGGAACACTATAAATTTAATGAGACTTGATAGAGTTAGTTTAATGGTACGTATTTTATAGAAAGTGGCTATAAAGGATAAAATAAAGACAATCAAGATGTTGATAAAAGGATACACTATAGTCGATTTCTTTTAATGAGGCGTATTTGCACCAACTCCCAGGGGTGCCCTTTTAGCTCGGAACAGTTTCCTACTGGTTGATTGGTTAGACAAAATAATTCTAACCAATCAGCTAGTAGGGAACTTTTCCGAGCTAAAAGGGCAACCCTGCAAGTCAGTGCAAATGCGCCTCATTAAAAAAAGTGAAATATAGTGTATCCTTTTTCCTCCTACATTCTAATTGTCTTCGTTATATCCTTTATAGCCACTTTTAGGAGGACAATCCAAAGTCAAATCATTGTTCTCTAATCTTGCGAGGCGCCATAGCCTTTGTACCATGGTCTTCCGATATCTTTGGTTAGAGTTCTCTTGCTTGAAAATCCACTTGGACACACTATTCTATCTTGTTTCTCTTCCATATGAAAGATTTATTTTAACGTTATTATTGTTCTTAAATTTCTATTGTAGCTTATTTCCTTTCCTCACGGGCTATTTTCCCTGTTGTAGCCCTTGAGCTTATAGCATCCTGCTTTTCCAACTAGGGTTGTAGCTTAGGAAGTAGTAATAGTAATAATAATTATGTATGAATTAAAAAGATTAAGAGATGAGATAAACACAATCTTCATGAAAATACTAAACTCAGCAGATAAATTTCCACGAATATCCAAAGCAAAATAGAGCTGAAGAATCCTAACTCAAAACTAATTTTGATTTGTTAAAACAAATCCCACGGAAATCACACATTTGGAGAAAGCCATACATATTGCTAAACAATCTTTTATATTCACTCAACCTCCAACTCCCCAACAAGGCATTGGTTTTTAATCCCCGTCAAAAGAACATGACAGCAGAAAGCGTGGCATTTGTGTCGTATTATTGGTCCAATCTATTTTCCGCTGTTGGCTTATTATTATTATTACTATCCAAGCTACAACCCTAGTTGGAAAAGCAAGATGCTATAAGCCCAGGGGCTCCAACAGGGAAAAATAGCCCAGTGAGGAAAGGAAATAAGCAAATAAATAAATGAAGAGAACAAATTAACAATAAATCATTCTAAAATAAGTAACAACGTCAAAACAGACATGTCATATATAAACTATTAACAACATCAAAAACAAATATGTCATAAATAAACTATAAAAAGAATCATGTCCGCCTGGTCAACAAAAAAGCATTTGCTCCAACTTTGAACTTTTGAAGTTCTACTGATTCAACCACCCGATTAGGAAGATCATTCCACAACTTGGTAACAGCTGGAATAAAACTTCTAGAGTACTGCGTAGTATTGAACCTCGTGATGGAGAAGGCCTGGCTATTAGAATTAACTGCATGCCTAGTATTACGAACAGGATAGAATTGTCCAGGGAGATCTGAATGTAAAGGATGGTAAGAGTTATGAAAAATCTTATGCAACATGCATAATGAACTAATTGAACGTCGGTGCCAGAGATTAATATCTAGATCAGGAATAAGAAATTTAATAGACCGTAAGTTTCTGTCCAACAAATTAAGATGAGAATCAGCAGCTGAAGACCAGACAGGAGAACAATACTCAAAACAAGGTAGAATGAAAGAATTAAAACATTTCTTCAGAATACATTGATCACCGAAAATCTTGAAAGACTTTCTCAATAAGCCTATTTTTTGTGCAATTGAAGAAGACACAGACCTTATATGTTTCTCAAAAGTAAATTTACTGTCGAGAATCACACCTAAAATTTTGAAAGAGTCATACATATTTAAAGAAACATTATCAATACTGAGATCCGGATGTTGAGGAGCCACCGTCCTTGACCTACTCACAATCATACTTTGAGTTTTGTTAGGATTCAACTTCATACCCCATAATTTGCACCATGCCCTAATTCTAGCTAAATCTCTACTGAGGGATTCACCAACCCTAGATCTACATTCAGGGGATGGAATTGATGCAAAGAGAGTAGCATCATCTGCATATGCAACAAGCTTGTTTTCTAGGCCAAACCACATGTCATGTGTATATAGTATGAAAAGTAATGGGCCAAGAACACTACCCTGTGGAACACCGGATATCACATTCCTATAATCACTATGGTGCCCGTCAACAACAACTCTTTGAGATCTATTACTTAAAAAATCAATAATAATGCTAAGAAACGACCCACCCACTCCCAACTGTTTTAGTTTGAAAACAAGGGCCTCATGATTAACACGGTCAAAGACAGCCCTAAAATCAAGGCCAATCATACGAACTTCCCGACCACAATCAAGGGATTTCTGTACAGCATTGGAGATTGTAAGAAGGGCATCACATGCTCCAAGGCCTTTACGAAAACCAAATTGCAAACTAGGGAGTAGATGATTACCTTCAGCAAAACTATTAAGACGTTTTGCCAGAAGACGTTCAAAAACTTTAGATAATATGGGAGTTATGGAAATTGGACGGTAATCAGTGGGATTTGAGCTACCACAAACACATTTACATAGAGGAGTAACATTACCAATTCTCCAACTAATGCTAAAAGCTCCTCCTCTTGCTAACTTGCGCAAAATAACAGACAACTTTGGAGCTAAGAAATCTGCTGTCTTTATAAAAAACAAAGGAAAAATACCATTTGGATCTACACCTCCATAAGTATCAAGGTCCACCAACAGAGCTTTAATCTCACGAGATCGAAAAGCTAAACTAGTTAGTTTAGCCTCAGGAAAACAGGAATGAGGAAGTTCAAGTTTTTCATTACTCCGTTTACTGTCAAAAACATCAGCCAACAGGGTTGCCTTTTCCTTTGGACAGTGAGTGACTGAGCCATCTGGTTTAAGTAAAGGAGGAACTGTTGCATCTACACCAAAGAGTGCAGATTTAAGGGTAGACCACCATTATGTTCCTGAGTTGTACCAGAAAGTGTTTCTTTTATGATTAAATTGTACTCCTTTTCAGTTGAGGCATAAACTCTCTGAGCAAAAGCTCGAAGCTGAGTATAGTTGTTCCAAGTCAAATCTGATCTGTTACCCTTCCAAAGATGATAGAGTCCATTTTGGTTAACGTTTAATTTATTGACAGAATATTTGGGTCCGTTATCGACGGTGCGTAGTTAGTTATAGAGAATCTTTCACTGAATGAGTCAATGAGTTTATCATTCATTATTCATTCTTTTCGCGAGATATGTAATCTCCTTTATTTAATAAAGAGCAAGTGTCTGGCTATTTATTTATCTATCTATCTATCTATATATATATATATATATATATATATATATATATATATATATATATATATATATATATATATATATAATGTATATGTATATATATATATATATATATATATATATATATATGTATATATATATATATATATATATATATATATATATATATATATATATATGTATCTTTCTGGTCAGGCGGGTAGGGAGGGGGAGAGTAAATAGTCATACCATAGTGAGAGAGGGGGCCGTGTGTGCTTTTCTATCTAAATATTTACCAGTCATTATTTACGGGTCACGTACAGTAGTCAAGGACTAATCAAGGAACTATTAGTTATGCTATTGAAGTTCATAAGGTCAATCATACCTTCTGGGAGAAACCCCCCCCCCCCCAAAAAAAAAAAAAAAAAAAAAAAGTCTGTTAAAGATGACATTCTTTGTGTCAGTGAAGCTGGGGCTGAAGGACTTTTGCTGCATAGCGTTTCCATTTGTGCTTTCATGTTACTGATTTAAAGGATTGAAGGCCGCTCATAAATGACAGAGGCAAAGGACAGTGCCCTATCAAACAGCACAATGTCCTAAAGACTGACCACATATACATATGATCGGCGCCCAAGTCCCCTCTCTATCAAGCTAGGACCAAGAAGGACTAGGCAATGGCTGCTGATGACTCAGCAGGTACCATGTAGATCTAAAGGTTCCCCCAAACCCCCTATCCTTAGCTCAAAACGATGGTGAGGTTACAGCAACCAAAGGAACTAACAAGTTTGCGCGGGACTCGAACCCCAGTCTGGCGTTCACCAGTCAGGGACGTTACCACATTGGCCACCACAACCCTAGAAACCCAAACCACAACATAATACCTTTCATATATTCCTCCCGTCCTGTTACAGACATTAACAACATGACTTTTTATGATACTAACAAAATATTGTAAAATTCGGTCGCCTGTATTTTACTGAAATATGGCTGCGAACAGGATATTCTACGGAGAATTTCCGATTAAAATTACGGAATTTTTTTAACAGTGAATATAGATATACTCGAATTACATGAAAAATAACAGGAAAAACATATTCAATTACAAATATCGTTATTATACAATCTACATAATCTTTACGTACACTCTTAAAAAACCTTAATTTAATCTGAAATTCACTGTAAAAATATACTGTTCTCAGCCGTATTTCAGTAAAATACAGGCGACCGTAATTTTACCCAACTTTGTTATTATCTTTTACGGATTGTTAACCGTAATATCACTCCTTTACGTCAATATATCCGTTTTTTAAAACGGTAAAAATCCTGGAATAAATTTTGCCAGGCATTTACCGTTTTTAATGCAAATTTTAAATAGTGTAATATTATGAATAACTTACTGTATTATCAAGAGAATAATAATTTGGCAGTAAGACTATTCTCCCTAATAGTGAAATAATCGTGTATACAATTCCAACTCGTACCTGTAAAGAAAAGAAAATCAAAGTTAATTTTCTTTCAACAAACGTTTTTGATATAAGCAAATGTGGTGTTAAAGAGAAGCGAACATATTTATGTGATATTATCATTACATCTCTGTTTGTCTTCAATGTTCGAAAGGCAGGCAGAATGAATCGACGATCATAAGCCATGCATAGTTTGTACTGTCATACAAACTTATTATTATTATTATTATTATTATTATCATTAGTAGTAGTAGTAGTAGTAGTAGTAGTAGTAGTGGTAGTAGTAGTAGTAGTAGTAGTAGTAGCTAAGTTACAACCCCAGTTGAAAAAGCAGGATGCTATAAGCCCATGAGCTCCAACAGGGAAAATAGCCCAGTGCGGAAGGAATAAAAGGAAAAACTAAGAGAAGTTTCAGAACGACAATAACATATTGTTTGTTATAAACAGTGAATAAAAAGAAATTACATTTAAAATCATAGAAGGGAAGTTGTCCTTATAAACTCTAAATAGCTATCAGAAGACCTGCTTCTGAAATAAATCTAAAAATACCACTAGCAAAGTACAACCAAGATCTACATATTTATACTGTACAACCAAGATCAACACACACACACACACACACACACACACACACACACACACACACACACATATATATATATATATATATATATATATATATATATATATATATATATATATATATATATATATATATATATATACACACACATACTTTTTTAAACTTTGATTAAAAGAAAGCACAGGTTTGCGTTACAAGAATCTTCCGAGTAGAAAGTCTTAGGAAGGAGAAAAGGAAAGCACAAGAAAATAAAATAGAATGGTTAAAGTTGTTTTGGATAAGGAGATAGCCTCTGTACCGCCGGTCTTCCACTGTCTAAGGTTAGAATGGCTGAAGCGTAAACTCAGGCACACTGCACACTATTCATGTTTAATTATTTCTTTTCCTCAAGGGGCTATTTTTCCTGTTAGAGCTCTTAGGCTTATTGCATCCATTTTTCCAAATAGGGTTGTGGCTTAGCCAGTAATAATAATAATAATAATAATAATAATAATAATAATAATAATAATTAGAAAAGTACTCTGAAAGAGCAGAGCTTAATGCGGTCGACCTTATTCACGACCTTGACCTTGACCTAGGACTTTCAAAATTGAATAACTTACACGTCTCAACATAATAATTAATCCCTGAAAGTTTCACTACTCTATGAGTAAATTTGTGGCCAGGAAGTTGATCACAGACATTGGACAACCGGACAAACAGGGGCGAAAACATAACCTCTTCCCAACTTCATTGGCGGAGGTAATGATAATAATAATAATAATAATTACGTTTCCAGTTTAGCTTGTAACAATAGATACATTAACAACAATAACAATAATAGTAACAACAAATTTTCATATAAGGACCTAAGCCCAGACAGAATTCTGCTAATTACGTTTCCATTTTATCCTGTAACTATAGATACATTAATAATAATAATAATAATAATAATAATAATAATAATAATAATAATAATAATAACAAAAAATAAATGTTTCTGTAATACTTATTTCTTCTCACTAATTTCCAACGTACTACGAATATACCAAAATATTAATTAATTTGCAATCGTCCAACAGGACTTAATTCAATTTGCCTTTGCATTAGTGACACGAAATGAGCCGGCCAGGCAATCTCAGAGAGAAGCGATTTCATTTGACAGAGAGCTCGAGATCTTCAACCGGGGAATATAAAAAAAAAATATATATATATATATATATATATATATATATATATATATATATATATATATATATATATATATATATATAAATGAGTAAATAAAAAGTAAATCTTTAATCATTTAGGAAAAATGAAAATGGGTTACCCCATAGTCTTTCCTTACCTCCGCAGAAATTGTAACATCCGGCAAGCTAATTTTTTTTTTTTTTTTTTTTTTTGAAAAAATAATTTACATTTCACTAGAAAAGCTTAGGAACTCACTCCCCAATCAAATGTTCCTTGACCAAGTCCTTTTTCTTTTCCCTCCTCCGAGAAAAGGAAGCACAGACCATCAAGTAAAATTACTTAAAATGTCTTGTTGTTTAGTCACAGTTCTAAACCCCATATTGACAAGTGTATCTTTTCCTAAATGAAAGAAAAAAAATACTTGAGTATGTTTACAGCTCCTTGACCATCAAGGAAAATGAATTAAAATATCTTGTTTAGTCGCAGTTCTAAACCCCAAATTGACAAGTGAATCTTTTCTTAAATGGAAGGTATTGAGAAAAAAAAAAAAACATTTGAGTCTGTTTACATCTTGAACCTGAAGACTGTACATCCAAGTCACTAAATTCAGTAAGTCTTCTAAAACATGTTGACGGTGACGAAATATCGACAATGACTCTACTAAGAAAAGGTTTTTCTCAAAGACCATAAATACTAGTTAAACAATTTCATTTGTAATTTTAAATATTATCTAGAAAAAGGGCCATTAAACAAAATAAAATCCTTCCACGGGATAGATCTTAGAAGATTTATTAGAAAAATCTCGATTGGGGGTTTTCATAATAGAATTTATCTGGAGTTCCTTGTTTGTGTTCCTGTATCAAACTGGAAAAGATCCATTGCCAAGTCGTTTCAATCGTCTTATGACATTAAACACAGCAATTATCACAGTAAGCAAATAACCAAAAATTCTGTTCATATCAGAATAAAAAGGATAAGTGACGGTTTCTAGTATAAATTGTCTGATCTTTCAATTGGCTTGCCTTCCCAAACTCTAGACTTTAGCAGTCGAGGAAAATATAATTCAACGTAAAAAAAATATGGGATTGGACGACTTTTTAAGATAATAACAATTATTATCAAATTATCTTCAAAATATAAGAATATAAAAAAGAGGAACTCTAAATAGCAAAACCATTTTCCCGCTAGCTTTTTATCCATTCTCCTCCGTATTCTATAATAAAATAAACCCTCATTTCCTCACCTATATCACTGTTTCTTCTATTTTTTAATCTTTAACCTCTCCCTCCAGCTCGTCTCTCCAATCCCCGGACTTTTCCCCCGTAATAAATCTACCATCTCGGTTTAAGTGGGCTCTAAAAACGATTTTGCTTTTCTTTAAGTAAAATTGTAAATTTCCATACATGTAGGTAACATCTAGAACAAAAGAATGCCATAGACACACAAATATCATTTTAATGCTGAAATGAAATACCAGACATTTGCATGCCTCTTAAACATCTCTCTTATCCAAATCTCTATACAAGTCCAAGCCACCAGAACATCTACTAGGCCATACTGGATCTCCTTTCCTATGATGTATCATCATCTACATTAGTACATTTACTTTAACTTCAGCAGGTCTCATCTTGAGGGGGGGAAAAAAGATATTCCACTATTTTTTTTTTCTTCTTTAACGTGGTGACATTTCATCGTCAAGAGACTTTCATTGTGAAACACTATTTAAGGAAGCAATATCAGCAGATATCATCTTGAATAAAAGAAAAAGAAAAAAGATATTCCACCAGGTTTTTTTTTTAAACTTCATCTGGAGACATTTAATCCTAAACAGACTTTCACGGTGAAAAAGTACAATGAGGAAGTAAAGACATCTCTAATGGCAAATCCTTGTCAACGTTGATAAAACCAATGACTTACGTATGTCACGTTGCTAACGTTGCTATTTTCATTAACATCACTAAGAAAAAATCACGAAGAAAAAGCATCTGAAATAACTAATATTTTGTGAGCGATATACTTCTTGTTAAAATCTATACTGTCTTCAATAAATTCTTCACAATTCTCTAACTAATAATCATAAGCTGAATTCAGGATTTCCAGTCCTTATTCAATTCAATTTTGGTGTTCCAATTTAATTTCTTTAGCTTTAATTTTGTCAAAAATATTACTCTTTCATTTCAATTTCATTCCTTGTGATGTCCACTTTCCTATTATTGAAATAATTATAAAATGTTCCTCTTTAATTATAATTTTTGTCCCTCTGATGCCCATTTTCCTCTTATTGAAATAATTGAAAACAAAATTCCTATTT
>NC_090753.1:61425722-61428200 GCF_036898095.1 Palaemon carinicauda
ATTCAGCGACCAATTACAACTGGGGGGGAAATGTCTATTTTACTAGGAAGTGAAACTTCACATACGCTGAACAGCAACATAAAAGAAAGTTGGTGGAATTGGCGGTTTTAAAGGTTTAAAAGGTCACTCATGAATGGCACATGCAAGGGACAGTGACATCGCCCTATCGAGCAGGACAATGCCCTGGAGGCTGACCATATATACATATGATCAGCACCCAAGCCCAATCTCCATCCAAGCTAGGACCAAGGATTCTAGGCAATGGCTGCTGATAACTCTGCATATAGACCTATAAGTTCCCTAACCGCCTACCCCCATCCTTAACTCACAGAATGATGAGGTTGCAGCAACCAAAAGAAGTAACGAGTTCAAGCGGGACTCGAACCCCAGCGATCACCAGTCAGGGACGTTACCACATCGGTAAAATAGAAGAGTAGTTAAGCTTGAAGAAATGTATTAAAGACCCCTTAGAAAACGCCTACAGTGCATTGCGTGAGGTATACCGTCGGCAATACTCCACTATATGAAAACGATGTAATTGATTCCTCAATAATTTAAAGGTAGATCATGAACGGCAGAGGGAGGCAATGGGCAGTGGTAATGCTTTAAGAGACTGGCCATAGGATCAGCGTCCAAACACCCTCTCTATCCAAGATAGGACCAAGGACGGCTAGGCAATGGATGCTGACGACTCAGCTGGTAGACCTACAGGCTCCCTCAAAAACACCCATCCCTAGCACACAAAGATGGATGAGGGGGACTCGATCTCTCCGCCCAGCAGAACACCAGGCAGGGACGCTTCCAATAGGACACCACAACCCCCATCTCTATCTACTCCTAAGGAGTCAATCGTTTCAGAATTCATGATGGAAATCTAAAGGAGACTGAGCATCCCTACTTTCTGAATTCATGATGTAGCCTACTTTTGTAATACTAAGGATTTCAAAATTAATGATGAGAGAAGATTTCCAGGTTCCAAAGTGTGTATGTATATATCTATATATTATACATATATTATATATCTATATATATACATACATAAACATATATATATATATATATATATATATATATATATATATATATATATATATATATATATATATATATTTACTATTCCAAATTAGACTGAAAAGGGTTTATGATTCATGTTAATTATTTAAATTACGCGACCTCTTCATAAAATATTTCTATTCTGAACCTTTAGATTTTCGAAAAGAATATTAATGATTTAAAACTATGATATTCATTGAGGTAATGTTTTGTAATCTAGATGGAGTATTATAAGTTTTCATAATTCACAAATGAGTTTTTAGGTATTAATGTTCATAAATTATGAGAAGTTCAGTGCTGAGCTTTTCAGAATTAACGGACGCATCTATATGTTTACTCAATTCGGGTAAAACAAATGGTTAAATATTCATAACGAAAATATGAATACTGATAAATGAATATGTAAATATGTCTTGGGTTAGAGTTCTCTTCCTTGAGGGTACACTATTCTGCCTTATTTCTCTTCCTCTTGTTTTGTTAAAGTGTTAATAGTTTAGATAGGAAATATTTATTTTGGGGTGTTATTGTTCCTAAAATATTTAATTTTTCCTTGTTTTCTTTCCTCACTGGGTTATTTTTCCTGTTGGGGTCCCAGGGCTTATAGCATTGTTTTTCAAATTGGGGTTGTATCTTTGTAAGTAATGATAATGATATATATATATATATATATATATATATATATATATATATATATATATATATATATATATATATATATATATATATATATATACACATATATATATATATATATATATATATATATATACACATATATATATATATATATATATATATATATATATATATATATATATATATATAAAATATTTGTGTACGCGACTCGTCAATGATGACGTTATAAATATTTATAGATATACACAAAAGCACACATTCAACCCTTCCTACCCACTCCTTTCCTTTTTGGAGTGTCCGCCCCGCCCCCCTTACCAGGGTGACTGTAACCAGACATAATATACAGGTGTGTATATATATACATATATATATATATATATATATATATATATATATATATATATATATATATATATATATATATATATATATATATAGCCAGGCACTTGCTCTTTATCATATAGGGGGAGAAACATGTGTGTGTCTGTGTGTGTTAGTGTGTGAATATAAACCTAACGAGGAAGAAACAGGAATTTTCGTAGAATCCGAACCAGAAATATAAACTTATCATCTAATTTCTTTGCAGCAGTAAAGATCAGAAATCACAACATATCAATTTGATTAGTTCTACTCTAAGTCCTAGTAATCCTTTGCACATCATCTGTTAATAATATCGTCACAGAGATTTCCATCTGCCAAAAGAATTCCAAACCCGAATGAAAATTAATAAACAATGAAAATATCTTAATAAATGTTCCTTAAGCGTTATTGTTTCTTATCAAGAAGTTA
>NC_090753.1:61428700-61475252 GCF_036898095.1 Palaemon carinicauda
GTATTTGCTATTTTTTATGTAAAGAAATTACCACATACAGAGAGAGAGAGAGAGAGAGAGAGAGAGAGAGAGAGAGAGAGAGATAATCGAATATTCTCCCAATAAGAATATTTCCTCAATTTAACCCAACAGAATTATTCTAGATCTGTCACAATTCTTCAAGGGGAAGAGGAGCTCTTCTGAAGCGGGGGAAGGAACAGTAAATGACCTTTCTTATCGGGAATACAATAAACATACCAGACACTTTTGGGTTGCGGTGGCCGATGTGTTAACGTCCCTGACTGGTGAACGCCAGATTGGGGATCGAGTCCCGCTCAAACTCGTTAGTTTCTTTGGTAGCTGCAATCTCACTATCCTTGTGAGCTAAGGATGGGGAGGTTTGGGGAAGCCTATAGGTCTATCTGCCGCGTCCGACTGGTGAACACCAGACTGGGATTCGAGTCCCCCTCAAACTCGTTAGTTTCTTTGGTCGCTGAAACCTCACCATCCTAGTGAGCTAAGGATGGGGAGTTTGAAGGAGCTTATAAGTCTATATGCTGAGTCATCAGCAGCCATTGCCTGACCATCCTTGGTCCTAGCTTGGATGGAGAGGGGCTTGGGAGCTGATCATATGTATATATGGTCAGTCTCTAGGGCCTTGTCCTTGCGATGGGGCAATGTTACTATCCCTTGGCTCTGCCATTTATGAGCGGCCTTTAAACTTTTAAACCTTCTAACCCTTCACATGCTACACATTGAGACGCCTCCATATATATCTCCTCCGACACAGAAGGAACAAAAAGAGCTCAGCATCCAACTTTTCTTTTTCATCAACGATTGTACAAAATATATTGCATTCATATATTGTAATTTGAAATACAGGTGTTCTTTTGCAAATTACTGTATGGTAGTGGTCAATAAAATATCTATCTACGTATCTATAGAAACAAATTCCCAGAAATGTGTTTTAAGGATTTTCCATCCACAGTGCATTACCAAAAGTATAGGATGGACTCCACCACGACCTCAATATAAGAATAAGACCTTCCCTTTTTACCATTTTAAAAACATGATAGATAACAGATGGGTTGAGACAGAGAGAGTGGAGAACCGTTTGAACCGATCAGAGTAAAGATGCTTATGTCAGTGAGAGCGAGACAACTGACAGTAGGGGTGAATCATTGAATATTTCAGAAGGTTGCCTTTCAGTTATTGCTCCATGAGAGAGAGAGAGAGAGAGAGAGGAGAGAGAGAGAGAGAGAGAGAGAGGGGTTTACTCAATCCATTCCAAATAGAGGATTTTTTTCTCGTGTATATTTCACTGCCATTATTCACCTCCACTTGTTAAGACAGGTTCTGTTACTAGATAGAGAGAGAGAGAGAGAGAGAGAGAGAGAGAGAGAGAGAGAGGGTGGGGGATTTACTCAATCCATTCCAAATGGAAGATTTTTTCTTGTCTTTATTTCACTGCCATTATTCACCTCCACTTCTTAAGACAAGTTCTGTTACTACAGACCTTCCGGATCGGAGAGAGAGAGAGAGAGAGAGAGAGAGAGAGAGAGAGAGAGTGTGTGTGTGTGTGTGTGTGTGTGTACCTCCTCCAGATAAAGATGAATTCCTTGCTCTCCCACAAAACCTCTCTACTTCAAATCATCCTGATTCCCTACGATTCTTTATAATAACAAGAAATAGAAGAAAGCTACATCCAAAATCCCATTGAGAACTTCCGCCAAGGTTGTGTTGTTCAACTCCAGATAATCCTTGTCTCAGCCAAATCCAATCTCTCCCAAAATGTATTCTTCGTTATGTGACTTTGTTCAAACTTGGGGATATTTTTAAAAATTAAACCACAAAAATTTTCTTTCGTAATCTTACTAATAAAATCGCTAAAAACACTAAAAACATATTTACGAAGGACATATTTACGCAAAAGGCCTCGGTTTCTAAAACGATTGACATTAACTTGATTCAAATGATAATTAACAGGAATATGTTATCATGAAGAGAGAGAGAGAGAGAGAGAGAGAGAGAGAGAGAGATGAGAGAGAGAGATTTGACTAAGCTCTGTTCCAGACAGAAGAAATCTTTAAAACGTCTGTATTCAGAGCACAGTATCTTTATCTCGTCCTTCTCCCAAAACGTTCCTTATACTTCACACACTCCACACAAGACCAGACTCTTATCAGTAAGAAGGAACATTTTCTCGCTCATGTCTCTCATATCAGCGCCAAACGTTCCAGTTTATCTAGGTAAAGTCGTTTTTCTCATCTGGGAGAAGAATCACAGGATAGAATACTTTTGCTATCATGCACGTATTTAGTTTTTGTCTGTTCCGTTGAACTCTTAGGCATTCACCAGTCAGGGACGTTACCACATCGGCCACCATAATCGAAGTGGCAGAATTATCATTGTTTCTAAATGGGAGGAGATTAATCAGCCCTATTGAAATGAATGAAACAAAAAATGTCTTCAAGTAAAAACAAAAACAATATACAAAAAACTACAATACACTTTATCAAGAATGTAGAATGCATATGAACAAAACATTCAAAAGCGTAGGTTTTAAAATTACAATTCAAAATATTCACACACCCGAAAGAAAAACAGGTTTGAAGAGAAACGCTATCAAAGTTCTGAAATAAAAATATTCTAAATGCTATCCATGGACCTCTATGGAATACTCATAAAGAAAATCCTTATATAGAGACTAGAAATAAATGCAAAATTGAATGAATAACATAAGAGCAAATGACTAAACAATTGACAAGCATTCTGCGACCTAAGTAACAGAAATTCCTTACTAAATAATTTCCCTGAACATGTTGGAGTACCAAATCATGGTTCTTGCAAGAGTGAATAAATCTTGCAATTTCCTTCAGAAAGGATATGTTTGTGCAACATGAATGCAACTTAATTGCACGTTTTTTCAGTACGAACGTCATGGCCAAAGTTGCAGCCAGTAAATTTTCGTATCTTTGACGTTTACAGATTCTAAGAACAAAGTAAGAATGTCAGATAAACTGAGAGAGACAGACAATAGAAAAACAATCTCTCCTCCAGCTTAACTATGAATGATAGTCTAGATTTATACTTTGACTAAAATCCATTTCACTATGTACAGGGAGTTGCGATGACAAGGTAAGTTCAGTACACATACTGACGCACAGATATCATCATGCGATCTTGCTTCACATATATTGTACCTATGTATGACTGTCTAAATTATCACAAAGTTTGACTGAAATCGACGCAGTAGGTGTGACAAATACACTGACCAAAAAGACAGATGAACTATTTCCTTTCAATCACATCTATGTGTGATAAGAAGTCATGAGAAGTCACAATAAAAAAATAAGTGAGACACAGGGAATATCTTCCTTCATACACACCTATATACCATTGTCCACTCTTGTACTTAGGAGTCTGGTAGACATGCCTCATGGACACCCGTGAAGCAGTGAGGTTAAGATTGTACCACTGTTGTGTGTGGGACACGGGCTCTTGCGTTGGCAAGAGATTCCAAACTTGAAACAGATTCTCGATCGGCTTGGGGGACAATGAACACGGACAAGGATGAGGAGAGAATGCGAGCAGCAGGAGCTAAAGTCAACGGTCATTGGCAGCAGCATTTCACTATAGGCTAAAACTCTGAGGTTCTAGAGAAAACTGTTTTTGTGGCACACTCAGTGACGGATTGCTAGCAAGGGAATATACAGTATACATACATATATATATATATAATATATATACACATACATATATATATATATATATATATACATATATATATATATATATATATACACACACAAACACATATATGTACACACATACATATGTATATATATAATATATATATATATAAAATATATATATAATATATATTTACATATATACTGGATGCTATAACGGGGAGCTGAACCTAAAAATAGTATCCAAAAAATGGACGATCTTGCATATTTCAAATATACAGTCCAAACTGGGTTACTATTTTCAGAATGTTTTCGGTGACAAAAATAAACAGACAACGCGGAGAATCCAAATACAAAAATACGACCAATTCTGTGAGAGAGAGAGAGAGAGAGAGAGAGAGAGAGAGGAGAGAGAGAGTACCATGTTCGACTGGCAATTCGCGCAGCGTCTATGAAAACATGCAAAGGACTTTCATGTAAGCCTTGCGAATTCTAAATGAGAGAGAGAGAGAGAGAGAGAGAGAGAGAGAGAGAGAGAGAGAGTATCATGTTCGACTGGCAATTCACGCAGCGTCTATGAAAACATGCAAAGGACTTTCATGTAAGCCTTGCGAATTCTAAATGAGAGAGAGAGAGAGAGAGAGAGAGAGAGAGAGAGAGAGAGAAATTGGATTGTTCTGAACCGGCTCCAGTGATTAAGTTGGCCAGGGCACCAGCCGCCCGTTGAGATACTACCGCTAGAGAGGTTATGGGGTCTTTTGACTGGCCAGACAGTACTACATTGGATCCTTCTCTCTGGTTACGGTTCATTTTCCCTTTGCCTACATACACTCTGAATAGTCTGGCATATACTTTACATATTCTCCTCTATCTCATACACCTGACAACACAGATTACCAAACAATTCTTCATCACCGAAGGGGTTACTGCACTGTAATTGTTCAGTGCCACTTTCCTCTTGGTAAGGGTAGAAGAGACTCTTTAGCTATGGTAAGCAGCTCTTCTAGGTGAAGGACACTCCAAAATCAAACCACTGTTCTCTAGTCTTGGGTAGTGCCATAGCCTCTGTACCATAGCCTTTCACCGTCTAGGGTTAGAGTTCTCTTGCTTTAGGGTACACTCGAGCACACTCTCCTATCTTATTTCTCTTCCTCTTGTTTTGTTAAAGTTTTCTAGTTTATATAGGAGATATTTATTGTTGTTACTCTTCTTAGAATATTTTATTTTCCTTTTTTCCTTTCCGCACTGAGCTATTTTCCCTGTTGGAGCCCCTGGGCTTATAGCATACTGCTTTTCCAACTAGGGTTGTAGTTTAGTAAGTAATAATAATAATAATAATATGCACGAGTTATGATCCTGCTAAAAACAATCCAGCACTGGGGTACTTCCAGCCGTTCAGAACTTACAATAAAGTAGGAATATCCTGATAAGATCAAAATCAAAAGATAAAATTCAAATTTGTTAAATTTATTATATGATTTTTTTTTTCCTGAACAGTATCGAGTATCAATATTCAATCACGCCAATGATTCACCCTTACTCATGAATCAAATTTGTAAAATTTATAGTAAGCCAAAAAAATTTCTTGAACCTGCATAAAAGAAGAAGAAGAAGAAGAAGAAGAAGAAGAAGAAGAAGAAAAAGATGAAGAAGCGGCAATGATCAAATGTTTGCTATTTGATCAGTTTGATAAAAGGAATTACATACTAAGACCTTCAAATAAGCCATATATTTTACTACCTAAATAATCTAGATTCTCTCTTATACCTCCGGATCAGAGACCCAAGGGGCAATCAACTCAAAAGATAATAGCTTCTGGCCGGAAGGGGAATCGAACTCTGGTCCAGGAAACTGGTACGACAGTGGCGTAATATTAAGGTCATAAAATACATGGCTTATTTGAATATGAAAAAACACGTATAAATGTGGAAATTTACCGTACAAAGACCTGTTTCCAACCTGTTCTTTACAGCACATCAAGATGAATGTGTAAACTAAATCTTATCTTTTTTTTTTTTTTAGTTCGTCTTGCTATCCATCCTTTGTTACTTCATATAATAACTGCGAAGTTTTTCTTAAGTTCTATTTTAAGATAACAGTATTAGTACATTGGTTTGCAGTTTACTTCATTGCGAGAGCGAGCTCGTAATCTAAAATGATTGCAATATAAAATGCTTTTCGTGATCGAAAATGCTCGTAAATTAAATATTCCTAATCTAAAATGGTCGTAATATAAATGCTTTTCGTAATCTAAAGTGCTCGTAATCTAAAGTGCTCGTATTCTAAAAATAATTCCCAAGGGAAATAAAGGAAATTAATTTGATGTATTCCACAAGTCCATAAATATATATACAATAATTTTCAAAAGATTTGTAATGGATTTTAATGAACAAGTTACAAATGGACTTGATGTTCGTCTGCAAGTTATAAGTTGCCACCATAACACCGAGGTGACCAAGATGATGATGATTTACTATATTTGAGTTCAATAAAAAGGTGCTGGGGTCCGAGAGGCCATTCGGTGCTAAAAGAGCAACTATGGGTAAGGTGGAAGGTTACAATATGGGCTGGAGGAAAGATTATAATGCAATGTCTGAGGTCTACCCGAGGTTGTATCTACAATCACAATAAAATATGTTTTTTCGATAAAGAAAAAAAAAAAAACCTTTTTTGAACTAGTTATTTTCAAGACCAAATATTCCAAATCTTTTAATTGAACAAATTAAAAATTGGTCTTAAAAATACTAAATAAATGAGCTAAATGCATAAGTAACAAAAAGGTAAAAATGCAGATGAATGTTTTCAGAAAGCCCCAGAATGCCAGATTAAAAAATAATAAAAGCATCCCTCACGCTGAGCTACTATCGATGCAATCCTAGTCATTTTAATCTACTTAGTATCTGGGCTATATTGGATGGAAATACTAAACTTATACAGTTAACCCATTCACATACTTGACTTTCAAAATTCATGGGATTCTTTCCACTAAGACTCTGGTAAGCGATAAATCTGAACTGCACGCTTGGGCCGTAAAATACAGATATAGTTTTGAAAACAATAATAATTACATTTTGCAATTTGGTAAAAGCTGGACTGAACTTCCACACACCTTCTAGAATGCAGCATCCACTCAACTCATCAGTATTGTTGGGAGATGAAATGCCACTAACTATTAGAATCAAATTTCTTCCTTTTTTCTTCTCTTGACAAAAAGAAAAAAAAATGATGGTTATACAGCTACTTGTAACTTGTAACTTTTCAAAGTTTTTCTTTCTATTTCCCATGACAAAGTTGTTTACCAATCACCCCACACTCCCAGTCTCTGGAATCTTCAAAATATGCCACGGATAAAAAAAAATGAAAAAAGAAAGCCTTTTGTTTTATAGTTTGCATTATTCTTTTGAGTAACTTTGTCTTGAACTTTAGACCACAAACGGCGGTAAAAGCAATCATTCAACATTGGTTATCGCGTCTCAATTGTTTGTTTGCCTCATGTGCAGTCCATTATCTTTAACGATAGTGTATGTAAAGCAACAACCATTTGCTTTTTATAACTTTTTGATTCTGTAACTTTTTAACTTTTTCCTCCTCAGTTTTTGCTTCATATAATTTTTTCTCTCTGAAAAATATACATTAGTTTGGCCGTTGTATTCAGGGTCACTAAAACACCTTTCTCATCCTCATTACACACACACACACACACACACACACATATATGTATATGTATATATATATATATATATATATATATATATATATATATATATATATATATATATATATATATATATATATATATATATATAACAATTTTCAAACTACTCTCACCCAATCCTTTACTTTTCGGTCTAGATTTCTTTGTAAAGACGAAAAAATCTTGAAGGCAATTAACTCACGAAATTAACTAGATCGAAAACGGCTGGCGAGCAGTCCGAAATCCCTTCTTAAGTCCTCCATTTATGAATTCAAGATGAAGAGCTTAAGAGTCTTAAAGCCAGG
Organism: Palaemon carinicauda; assembly: GCF_036898095.1. NCBI lineage: Eukaryota > Metazoa > Arthropoda > Malacostraca > Decapoda > Palaemonidae > Palaemon > Palaemon carinicauda. Next base: position 61,436,371 of record NC_090753.1, read on the forward strand.
GATGAAATTAGGATTCTGGGGCCGTCGGAACGGACCGAGAAGGAAAGATCAGGGGAGAGGTGGAGGTTGAACTACTGATGAATACATTAAGGAAATGGAACGTGTGTAAGATATATGAATAATATTAGATATATGAGTAATACTAGTGAAAAATGTATTAATAAATGGAAGTGAAACAAATTATCAGTGACCTACAAAAATAATTGTAAATACAAAGACCTAATTAGGCAACCAACTTCGTAGGATATACGAGTAATACTAGTGATAAAAGTATTAACAAATAGAAGTAAAACAAACTCTCAGTGACCTACAAAAATAATTGTAAAAAACAAAAAGACCGAATTTGACAACTTTATATGGAAAATAGAATAAATTACAAAAACAAATGAGTACAAAAGACCATTGGAATGAGATGACAAATAAAAAAATTTTGCCCGTAACAATGAAAATAAAACCAGTAATTCAAAACACTGAACAATAAAACAATAAAATGCATTAAATGTTTAAATGTCACTCATGAATGGCAGACGCAAGGGGCTGTGACAATGCTCTACCGGGATAAAGCCCTAGAGAATGATCACATATAAGATCAGCACCTGAGGCCCTTCTCCGTCCCAGCTAGGACCAGGGAAGGCTAGGCAATGGCTGGTGATGACTCAGCAGGTAGACCTATAGACTCGCCCCAAACACCTCATCTTTAGCTCACAAGGATGGTGAGGTTGCATGTACTGAAATAAACTATGGAACTTGAACGGGTCTAGAACCCCAGTCCAGCATATCGCCAGGCAGGGATGTTACCAATAAGCTACCACTTCCCATATAAATAAAATTCAGATTAAATATTACTTTACCCAGGGTAAATACCATTTAAAACTAGAAGAGGAATACAGGTCGAAGTAACGGAAATGAACCATGTATAGACCTTAATAATTCCTATATGAATGCAACTTACTGTAATGAAACTCTGCATGACAACATGATTACGCCTTCAGGCAATTCAGAATGATCCTCTGATGGCAGAGGATGGACACTAAATACTCATTATGGAAAAATAGCAATGAAATTGGTTTACATATTTCTCAAAATTAGATTCATAATTCAAATAAAATGTGTTGAAGTTTAACAGGTAATAACAGAAAATGACCTTGAAAGATTAATAAGGCAATTCAAGATAATACCTATTTATGAATGTCACACTAAGATAAGGCTTTGATATCCATTCATATTATAAATATATATATACTGTATATATATATATATATATATATATATATATATATATATATATATATATATATATATATATATATATATATATATATATATATATATATATATATATATATATATATATATATATATATATATATATATATATATATATATAATACACACGCACATATATATGCGTATACATACACATGTAAATAAATAAATAAATAAATATATATATATATATATATATATATATATATATATATATATATATATATATATATATATATATATATATATATATATATATATATATATATATGGTCAGGGACAATGTGCTTTTAGTTTTAGTATCACACTACTTCCACGAAAAAAAAAAAAAAAACTGCGTTTCTGAGAATATCTGGACTAATTTCCATGGAAATGAACTCCCGGCGCCGCTTTCTTAATGCTAAACACACTACTTTAAACTCGCCGGGATATATATGCTTAGTAGGTTGGCCAGGGCACTAGCCACCCGTTGAGATACTACCACTAGAGAGTTATGGGGTCCTTCTCTCTGGTCTTCTTTGGTTAAAGTTTTTATAGTTTATACAGGAAATATTTATTTTAATGTTCTTAAAATATTCTATCTTTCATTGTTTCCTTTCCTCGCTCGGCTATTTTTCCTTGCTGGAGCCCCCTGGGGTTATAGCATCCTATTTATCCAACTAGAATTGTAGCTTAGCAAGCAAAAATTATATTAATAATATGAATGGGAGAATGTATTGTGATTTCAGACACGTTAAGCCCTCCTTTTTTCGTTCCAGTAAGAGTGTAGATGTTATAAATGTAAGAAAAACCTGTGCATGAATTTTGCTTTACTTGAAAGTAAAGAGTGAAGTGGGAGATGATGAATGGGGAAGTATTGATTTAAAAGCTCAAGACAGAGACGACTGGCAAAATCTAACCGAGGCCCTTTGCGTCCATAGGCGTAAGAGGAGATGATGATGATGAAATTTAAACCTTATTTCCTATAATTATCAACAGTTTTGCATTTGTTCCAAATAACGATACTTAGTTCATAAGATTTTAAAATTATAAAGCATCAACGAAATATAAATAACGGAAACTATTTCACATTATGAAAATATCCTTCATGATATATATAAATATACACACACACACACACACACACACACACACACACACACATATATATATATATATATATATATATATATATATATATATATATATATATATATATATATATATATATATAGTCCAAGCTATGTAAAGTCTACCACAAAAGCCAAAGCAAAGTCCTTCAAAAAATAAAAAGGCAACCGTACTTACCCCTTACAAATGGAAAAAAAAAACTCATTAATAGAAATATATATATATATATATATATATATATATATATATATATATATATATATATATATATATATATACACACACACACACGCTCACATACATGATTAACCCATTGACATACGGGGGCGCTGGATTGTGAAACTTGTGTGTGGAGAGAGAAAAAAAAATCCAAACAAAGAGGCAAGCAATATGTGTACACATCAAATAGATAAAAGTGATCAAAGCAAGTAAAATCTATTCCAGAATGTAAAAGTTCTAAATAAAAACCTTCAATTACTCTTCTTACCTTATTCTATCACAAAGATTCCCCCAAAAATTACGTTTCTTCATTTCAAACATACCTGAAAGGAAGAATTAAAACAATTTTATTTCATCTCTTTGATACAATGAAGTGATCAAGAGTAAATATTCACAAATATCAACGTTTATATCCAGGAAAACATTTAAAGATAAGATTTCATTCGCATTTAAACAGAAACAACAACTTATATATTTCATTAACGAAAATTCAATCATAAAACAATTTCACAGTTCACAAAATAAAAGTTAACTTTCTTTTATATTTTCAGGGGGGAGAACAGTTCACTCCGTATAATGAAGAGTATTTGATCACAAGAAGTACGTATATCATAGGTCAGATGTGGAATAGAGAATTTCTCAAGGTAGCAATGGAAATGAGAACTGGCCGAAATATTTCATTCAGGACCAAATGTCGGTTGGAAAATGGAAGTACCAACATTCTAGAGGACATTATCGTAAGGTTTATAGTAAAACAAATGATAACGTGTCAGTTACCTCCCAATGTCACTCACACACATCCCAAAATTTACATGCAAATGTGAGTTGAAGCAGTCATCATAATAGCGTTTAAATTTATGATTCTCTCTCTCTCTCTCTCTCTCTCTCTCTCTCTCTCTCTCTCTCTCTCTCTCTCTCTCTCTCTCTCTCTCTCTCTCTCTCTGTATATATATATATATATATATATATATATATATATATATATATATATATAAAAAACAATATATATAGCATGTATATATATATATATATATATAATATATATATATATATATATATATATATATATATATATATATATATATATATATATAAATATTCAAATAAGCCACATATTTTAATACATTTATATGTAGTAGGTTGGCTAGGGTACCAGCCACCCGTTGAGACACTACCATTAGAGATTTATGGGGTTCTTTGACTGGCCACAGTACTACATTGCGCCCTTCTCTCTGGTTACGGTTCATTTTTCCTTTGCCTACACATACACCGAATAGTCTGGTCTATTCCTTATAAATTCTCCTCTGTCCTCATACACCTGACAACATTGACATTACCAAACAATTTCTCTTCATCCAAGGGGTTAATTACTGCACTGTAATTGTTCAGTGGCTACTTTCCTCTTGGTAAGGGTAGAAGAGACTCTTTAGCTATGGTAAGCAGCTCTTCAAGGAGGACACTCCAAAATCAAACAATTGTTCTCTAGTCTTGGGTAGTGCAATAGCCTCTGTACCATGGTCTGCCACTGTCTTGGGTTAGAGTTCTCTTGCTTGAGGGTACACTCGGGCACACTATTCTGTCTTATTTCTCTTCTTCTTGCTTTGTTAAAGTTTTTATAGTTTATATAGGAAATATTTATTTTGGTGGTGTTGTTGTTCTTAAGATATTTCATTTTTCCTTGTTTCCTTTCCTCACTGGACTACTTTTCCCTGTTGGAGCCCTTGGACTTATAGAATCTTGCTTTTCCAACTAAGGTTGTAACTTAGCTAGTAATAATAATAATACTAATAATGTATGGATTCTCTTATCGACCTTGGGATCTGAGTCCCAAGGCGGAGCCATTCAAAGACAATACTTTTTGCCCGGCCAGGAATCGAACCCTGGTCCAGGAAGTTTGTATGACTGTGACAATACCATGCAAAGACAGCACTGCCACTCTACAGAGGATTCCATTGTTGCAATTAATGCTACTCTATTATGACATTTGTAATATATACAGTACATGATAACAATAACGTCGTCAACAACAACAATAATAATAATGATGATGATGAAACGGAGGTAAAGTATAAGGATATAAAGGAACTCTGCAACAAAATAAATAAATAAATAAATAACTAAATAGATAAATAAACAAATACTGAATTAATGCCTACAGTGCATCACGTGTGATGCATGCACTGACAGCACTGCCACTTTACAGAGGATTTCATGGTTGTGATTAATGATACTTTATTATTACATTTGTAATATAATTGATAACAATAACGTCGTCAACAACAACAACAACAACAACAACAACAATAATAATAATAATAATAATGATAATAATAATTGACTTTCATTAAAACAATTGCCTTTCTCTTGTTTACAAAAGCGTAATCCTCAACAAAATCAATAGCAAAGAGGAGTACAGAGTTTCCAAGAGAGACAATGAATGTCTTAATTACCTGTAGTTGTTTACTCGTATTAAACAAATAATTCAAATAAAATTAGGAGAGAGAGAGAGAGAGAGAGAGAGAGAGAGAGAGAGAGAGAGAGAGAGAGAGAGAGAGAGAGAGAATTATTCTCAATCATCCACGCACAACAGCAACAAATGTGTAATGAAATAGAATTCTTTGTTTACATTATAAAGTAATAAAATATGGCAAGCACATGTCAAATCCCCAAAGACATAATAAATTAAAACTAAGTTCAATGCTTATGGAAATATGATTTTGCTACAAGGATAGAAATCGTTCATAACCTTGTTCTATCTTTTTTAAATTATCTCAAGTTTTAATCATATATCATTGTTTGTTCAATACAGCAAATTTGTTTCCGATCTTCTGAGCATATGATTAATAAGAAATTAAGTCTATGATTACTCTTAAATTATGCCTAAAACTTGACTTTGTCCGTGTTACTGTACAATTACGTAAACATTTCTTGCATATAAATCATAAGAAAATAGAGAGGCACAGTAGAGCGCAGACCTCCGCCGCGGTAACTTATTTCTCGACCTTTTGCTCGACCGTGACCTTGACCTTCCAAAATTTAATTATATCCAGATTTTTACATAACAGTTAATCACTGCAAGTTTCATTACTCTACGATTAAAATTGTGACCAGGAAGCTGTTCACAAACAAACACACACACACAAAGAGGGGGTATAACATAACCTCCTTCCAGCATCGTTTTTGGAGGTAAATATATTAGTACTTATATTTAGTTGTAATCATCATATTATTTGTTCGTTACATATTAACAGTATTCCTCTCACTAAGAAACGAAGAAGCACATTCTTTCTGTGCAGAGGTTTAAAGGATAGCCAAACTAATGACCCTATCTAGCCCAGACCCGACGAAAGCCAAAAAATGAGCCGTGGTTAAGATATATGTAATGATTAGAATAGTAATATTACATGTTTAAAACAAATGACGTAATATGTCATGTTGGTTGGAAGAGCTGGCCGTGAGATTTGCTATGGTCAACTCAAATTGTGTACAGGATGTAAGATGCTAAGTTGTCATTCTTTCTTAGTGTCAACACATTAAGTCTTCGTGTGAAAGTTTGTGACGTCACCGGATGCAGGTGTCTTCCGATTCCGTCACTTATCCAAATTAAAGCAAGTGTACGATTTTTGGGATATCAGTAATTTGTTCAGTTCTTATCTAAACTTCACCAGAATTGGTCATGTGGACCAACACAGCTTCCTCCAGTGATGGAGATGTTTAACTCAGTTGTTTATATACAATAAAACTTAAAAACCACCAAGATGTGTTCAATAAACCATCTAAATACATCTGAAAACAACTCATACTCAAATGTGTGCTTAAGACAGTAGCACACCAATAAATGGTGGCAGCGCTTAAACTCAAAGACAGCGGTTAAACTCTAAGAATTAGAGAAATATCTTCAGGACTTCAAAATAAATAGCTGTAAAACCAGAGATATATCTTCAAGACTTCAACATAAAAGCTGTAATACCTGATAAAGATCTTCAAGAACTCAGAACTATCTACAAACATCTACAATTTTGACTAAGTCCAACGAAAATGCTAACACCAACATATGTTAGTATACAAATAGAATCTTCAATCAACATCCTAGGAAACCCAAGGACTGGCATTCAACTATTGCAAAACATATCCAGGAAGACCTACATTCTACAAGAAACTAGAACGAGACATCGCTAACAAAACATCAAGAGAGAGAGAGAGAGAGAGACGACTCGACTTCATATATAAGCTAAGTACAAAGATTTTGTATTCATTTCAGTTTGTGCAGTGAAGTGTAGTTATCACAAGTCGTTAGTCAATTATTACTGGGGTGAGTGAATTCCTAAACTTTGTTATAAGAAACTCCGAATTCTCATTTAGAATTTTTCTTTCTTTGTGCTAATTCCTTTTTCTTTCATAAACTCTTGGGGGGAAATGTATTGGGATTAGTAACATTGTTGGGGGAATTTTATTATACATATGCGTTTACGCAGTGGGCGTCTGTACTCATATAGATATTTTGATAGGATTGAAAGGGGTCAAAGAGATAGAAAAAAAAAGAATACAGCAGTCATGGCTCCTCCTGTCAGCCCTACCCCTGGACCTAGTGGTGTAGGCCAGGCTAATCCTCCTCCAATTGTGACGCTTGTAAATGCCAGGTCAGCAATTCTTCCTTTTCAAGGCCGTGTCAACGGGTTCTTGCCACAAAATGTGGAGTCATGGATTTCATCCGTTGATGCCCATTTAAATGCCAAACAAATCGTAGATCCTTTTGTACAATTACAAGAAGCTAAAAGTTTTATAGATTTTTCTAAGGGGGATGCGAGTGCGTATTTAAGAGGTGTTTCATTTCAGGAAGCAGTTACTTGGGATGATTTCAAAGTTAGGTTACGCGCGATCTATGGGGGTGAAGAAGCTTTGGATGTAGTGTTAACGTTACGAAATACACTTAATCAAGCCACTATGAATCGGCTTAATGTTGTTGAGAGAGCAGCTCTCATAGCTGATAGGCTTAACGAATATCAGGACATTTTAGGTAATTCCACTTGGGTTACTAACGGTAATATCTCCGTGAAAGATTTTTTACGATTAATGTATTTAACTTGCATGACACTTATGTTGCCTGAAGCTTTAGTGTGGTGCTTTGATAAGAAGTTAATGCCTGCAAGTACGGAATTGGATGTCTATAAACAGATAAAGAAGCACATGTCCAAGTGTCCAGATCTCGATCCCGTGTTAACTCAAGTTTTTGCTAAGAATGAAACAAAACCACAAACAGTGAACGTAATTAATAATCCAGTAGCGGGAGTGACGTGTTACAACTGCAAACGTCAAGGTCACATAAGCGCAGACTGTAGAACGAAATTTTGTTCAGTTCACAACACAGGATCACATTCTTATAGTCAATGTTACGCGCGTAAGACACAACAATATCCTAGAAATACACAGTCAATTCCACAGTCAGTTCCATATGGAAATAAAAAGAAAAATCCTCATTTTAACAATAAGAAGAAACAACAAAATGTCAATGCAGTTCAGAGTCCGAAACAAACAAACACTTCTTCAAATATCGCTGAGCCTGGGCCGTCAAACCAGACCTCGCAAAGTCAGCCTAATTTTCAGAATGTGCAGAGCAAAGCAAATACCACATAGTTAACTCTAGAGGGGAAGAGAGTGATGTTGGGTCAAGGTCATTTATGTCAACATCAATAGTATTGAATAATCAATTTAATGTTTTATCAGATAATTGTGAGACAATAGATTTTCCTATGAAACACACGGCCGAATTAAGTAAAACAGTGCATGCTCCCGTAGATTTGCAACGAATTCATACAATAATAAGCCAAAATGAGTTACGGCCAACCTTATATGCTGTAAATTTAGAACACAAATCCTTTACGTTATTTTTTGACTCTGGTAGTCCACGTAATATTATGGATTTGAAGACGCATCATTTGTTGTTTTCGAACTTTCCGATTGAAAAATCAGGAATCAGACTTTCAGGTATAGGAAATAATGAATTAAACGTCATAGGCATAACTCATATTCAGTTCAGAGTCGGTAATCGCACGTTTGCCGATACATTTGTTGTTGTGAAAAACATTAATATGTATCCAGCTGTAATTATAGGATACCCATCTATGGGAAATCAAAACATTATCTTAGCTCCTGCAAAGCACGGCGTGTATATCAAAGGGAAATTCTGTAAGTCTTCTAATACTTTAAAGTCAGTTTTGGATAAAAAGGAGACGACAAATGTAACCGTAACGTACGTTGAAGAACCAATAACTTGTCTCACTAATAAAGAAATAATACACGCGACCCAGCAGAATTCTCGTTCACCCGTAATATCATCTTGCACGCAATATATCGAACCAAACATACCTTCGAATTTAATAGTGCAAATAAAGAAAACACTACCGGGATCTGAAATATTAATCCTTTCCGATACTTTGAAAACCAACGGATTGTCTGTCACACAAGCTATTTATACAGTAGGCTCACATCAGCAATGTAATATCGAAGTCTGTAATCATTTAAATAACACTTTAGTAATTCACAAAAATCAACATATCTTGGATGTAGAAGTTTATAAACATCGTATTCTTACCGTTGCTGAAATCAATCACTCTCAATCAGTTGCGGATGAATCCCTTTTACGATCTATTAAAAATAAAATCAGTAAGGACATTCAAGACGAAGAAATTCAGCAGAAAATTTTTGAACTTTTAAATAAATATACAGATGTCTTTTCCACTACGGATGGATCCTTAGGGAAAACAGATGTGATCGAGCATCAAATAAGGTTAAAAGACAAACAGAAAATTATATATGTACCCTCGTACAGACTCCCTATGAAATTCCAGAATGAAATAAATGATGAAGTAGGTAAAATGTTAGAGGAAGGAGTCATTAGAAAATCAAATAGCCCTTATAATTTTCCTTTAATAGTTGTACCGAAAAAAGATCGAACATGGCGTATCTGCGTCGACTTTCGTCGTCTAAACGAGGAAACGATCCCTGATCGATTCCCAGTGCCATGTACTGACGATATTTTGTCTTTGTTAGGTCAGAATAAATATTTTACCAGTTTGGACTTACTTAAAGGCTTTCACCAGATATCATTAGAAGAAGATAGTATCCCATACACAGCCTTCAGCACAGCCAGGGGACATTATGAATTTTTACGGATGCCTTTTGGTTTACGTTGTGCTCCTATAACATTTACAAGAATGATTAACATAGTGTTTGGAGACTTGTTAGGGGATATATTGCATGCCTATATGGATGATCTTGTAATCTTTTCCAACACCTTAGAGGAACATCTACGTAAGTTAGAACTAGTACTACAGAGATTAAGACAACATAACTTAAGGGTAAAGATTAGTAAGTGTGAATTTTTCAAAACAGAATTGATATATTTGGGTTTCATGGTGTCAAGCCAAGGTCTTAAAGTAGTCCATGATAAGGTGTCGGCTATACGTAATTTTCCCATACCTACTAATGTCAAGGGAATACAGCAATTTCTGGGTTGTAGTGGATATTACAGGCGTTTTATACGCAACTATTCAATAATAGCCGCTCCTTTAACTGATCTTACGAAGAAGGGCGTAGATTTCATATGGTCTGAGCAACATCAACAGGCGTTTAATACTTTGAAAGATGAACTGTGTAGTTCTCCTATCTTAAAATTTCCTGACTTCGGTAAGGAATTCTTCATTGCAACAGACGCCTCAGACTTAGGAGTGGGAGGGGTATTGCTTCAGCAATATGATAAACAGTTTTTCCCGATAGCTTTCTATTCTCGAAAATTGAGAACTTCCGAAAGTAAATATGCAGTAATAGACAAGGAAGGACTAGCTATTGTTAATTCGCTAGTGCATTTTAAGTTCATAATTTACGGTTATCCCGTTAAGGTTCTTACTGACCATAAACCACTAACAGAGTTCTTTAAAGGCTTCAATCACAGCCCTAAACGAACTCGGTGGCATTTAATCATTCAAGATTTTGGCGCAAGAATCGGGTATTTACCTGGGAAAGCAAATATCATTGCGGATGCATTATCACGCAACCCCGTGTCATCTTGTACGGAGTCTTTAGCTGAATTAATAGATATATCAACATCCATGCCTATTGTAAAAACAATATCTGAACAAGAAGATTTAGGCTGGAGTGCTGAATTGTTACAGACTGAGCAAAGAAAAGATCAGAAAATAGAAACAATTATAAATGCTTTGAAAGGCAATCATAAAGAAAAAGAATATATAAAGTATAAGCAGCAGAATTATGTAATCAAAGATAATATTCTGTGTAGAACTGTGACAAGGAAAACCCGCAATACACCACATGTAACTAACGACCAGGTAGTAGTACCAAACTCACTTGTTTCCACTGTCCTGAATTGGTTGCATTCAAATCCATTACATGGACACCCTGGGTTCTCATTAATGTCACAGAAAGCCAAATCATTGTTTTATTGGCATACAATGCTTACAGATATAAAAAGACACATAGCTAATTGTCGCACATGTCAGGAAAACAAAGGGCATACGAAAACACCTGTTAGCTTAGGAGCTTATCCTGTTCCCAATCAACCCTTTGAAAGAATACATTTAGATTTGTTAACAGGATTTTACGAGTCAGACAGAGGGAATAAGCACCTCTTAGTAATTATAGATGCTTTAACTCGATATACAGAACTAATAGCGCTTAAAACTAAAACTGCGATTGAATGCGCTAGGAAGTTTTACGAGTGTTACATTTGTAAACATGGAATTCCACACATGATAATCTCAGACTCGGGTGGTGAATTTAATAATCACTTTCTTATCTCATTGTGTGAATTCCTCAACATAAAGAAGGTTAATACCATGATATATCACCCAGAGTCTAATGGGCTAGTGGAAAGAGCAAATAGGAAGATATTAAATATATTAAGGGTAACACTAGGGGGATCAGACCCCAACTGGGATATTGCAATACCGGCGGCACTGAGTACTCTGAATCATTCATATCATATATCAATTAAAATGTCACCGCATGAAGCATTGTATGGTACCCCAGTTAGAACACCTTTCCATGTATTAACGCCTACAACTAATCTATCAAATCCTTTAAAAGAATGTATAAATGCAAGTATAAGTCGATATGATATCCTTCGAAAGAATTTAGAAGAATCACAAATCATAATGAAAAGGAATCATGATAAAATAGCGAAACCAACTAAAACATATACCGTGGGTGATAACATCTATATTCAAATCAATGTCAGAAAAGGGCTCAACTATAAACTAACACCTAAGTTTGAAGGCCCATTTAACATTTTGGAAATATTAACGGCCAATAGGTTTAGAATTCAAAACGTAGCCCAACCCACGGATGAGAGAATAGTACCATTGTCTCACATAAGAAATTAAAAAGAAGTGAGGAAAAATTTTTAATTTTTGTAACTAAAAAGTTTTCTTTTTAATACAGGAGTAATTACATATATTTTTTCTCGTTACAGGTTTCCAAGATGAATTTTTTGTTGTTGGGAGTGATATTGTTCGCTCAGACATTTTTTTCGTATGGGATGAGTTCTAAGACTAAGAATATATATTTTAAATATGGCAATATAGTTGAAAGACAAGAAGACATTTTTATTACATCAACCAACGTAATTGTCGAAGTGCATATGCAAGCAATTTTTCTTCAAGAGAATGATGTCACTAGCTTAAGAACCGCCATTTCAAGGTTTTCTGCATCATTGGATGAGTTGCATAGGAGACATTTTCATTTGACTACTAAGAGTTTGCTTGGATCAACATTTAAAGTTGCAGAGATGCTATCTGATGACTTAAAAAATAAGACTGGAGAGACAGGATCTTTGGCTTATGACCTTTTGATGTGGACTGTAGGACACGAACAAAAAGAAAGACGGAATCCGTTCATTTATGCTGCATTAAGCATCTTTGGGTCTGTTGCAAGTTTAGGTTTAGGACTTTCCAATCGTCTTAAAATTAGTAATCAAAATAAGAAAATTGAGTTCTTGACTCATAAAGATGAATTGATTATGTCAGAACTAAGGGATCAGTTAGCTTCAATCAATAAAATTATGGATTTGTTAAATGAACATTCAGATAATATCGTTCAAATTATGGAAGTACAGGATTTGTTAGCAACATTAACGTATTATGATTCAAAGATAGATCACATACATAACAGAATTGCACATTTCATTGAGAAATCCAAGGATTATGTAGAAGCTATCACGTTAGCAACTAAAGGTGTATTGTCGCCCCATTTGTTGCCTATACGTTACTTAAAATTAGTTCTGGAGAACACTAGGGATAAACTAGGCTATGTTCCTTTGTTAGACGAACATAGGTTAGAATTTTATTACAGCCTAATTACAGTAAACGTAGATAATAACAAGGTTAGGATTACAATTCCCTTTGATTCTTCTGATGCCTGGCAATCTTACAGGATATCACCATTTCCGACTTTCATGACGAATCACTCAAATCCAGTAATATCCAGTTTGACAGGACACGTATTGATTTCCCCAGACAAGGAAACATATACGGTCATTAAAGACTTAAATCAATTAACTCACTGTTCAGACGCAATGGATAGAAAAATATGTACAGCTGACTCATTTGAATTCCGTAAAAACTTGATGGATTCATGCGAGTTAGGTATAGTGCTAGACGGTGCTCTCTCCCATACAAGTGAAAATTGTCTGGATAAGCTTTATCCCTTTGACAATAAGGAATTCAATTGCAGACTAAATAATGGCTCGTGGATACGATACGACAAGGACGGCTTCAATATATCATGCCCTGACGGATCCACATCCTACAACCACATCTTCGTCGCAGCAGATGGCTGTATCGGGACTTCCCCGAATTCCATGGTGACTGGCCTACGGACAATCATCAGAGAACGTGCTTACTTCGCGAACTTCACGTGGACCTCTACAACGCCCGCACTTCCTCTCCCCTATAAAGGAAGTGTGGCGAAACACTTAATGAAACTTACCGAAAAGGACCACCTGTCGCCGACTTACACAGAGATTCTTCAACCTATATTACTAGCAGGTTTATTTGGAACGGCGTTAATTTTTATCGCCGTGAACATCCTTGTTTGGCGTAGGTTACGGCACAGCAAGCAGCTACAAAGGAACGAGTTGAATAGCCCTGACAATACCCCTTACCTGATACAATTCAAAGCTGTATGAGTGGCCACCTCATTCGCTAAGGGAGTAATTTGTCAGGATGATGTTTGTATGAAAAGCTGACTAGTACGCTAGTAATATGTAATTAAAGAAATTCTCTACATTTGCATTGTTAAAAAATACATTTAAAATAACATTTAAAAAAATAAATAAAATAAAAAAGGATATAAATCATTTTTTCTCTCGGCATCTAATAAAAATATATCAGCCGGAATGTTAAAAAAGAAAAGAGAAAAAAAAAAAAAAAAAAAAAAAAAAAAAAAATATATAAGATATATAACAGAATCTATGGGCATCTAATAAAATGTATCAGCCCTATATATAAATATATATATATATATATGTACGAAACCGTGGTACGTGTACGTACCAGGAATTCGTATTTGTGCACTGAATATTGAGTATCTTGTTTCTGACAAAGGTAACAATTATTCTTTATCAAGTTACCGAATCATTTGTAAGTCAGAATTTGTTTTGTTTTTTGGTACCATGTAATCATTTGCTAGCAATGTACCATATGTGTGATCTTGGTTTTATCATGCATTTTTCTTTTTGCTTTGGTAATATCTTTTTTGTATGCATTATTGTTGTTAGTTTTGATGTGCCTATTTGGACATTCGTCCTCAGTTGGATATAGCTAGTTTGGACAATGAATGATACGTATGTCCAGTCACACCTAATAACCATGTTTTGGCTTGTTGTTAAATTTTTGTAAAAAAAAAATTGAGATAGCTGGCCGAGCATATGTAATGATTAGAATAGTAATATTACATGTTTAAAACAAATGACGTAATATGTCATGTTGGTTGGAAGAGCTGGCCGTGAGATTTGCTATGGTCAACTCAAATTGTGTACAGGATGTAAGATGCTAAGTTGTCATTCTTTCTTAGTGTCAACACATTAACTCTTCGTGTGAAAGTTTGTGACGTCACCGGATGCAGGTGTCTTCCGATTCCGTCACTTATCCAAATTAAAGCAAGTGTACGATTTTTGGGATATCAGTAATTTGTTCAGTTCTTATCTAAACTTCACCAGAATTGGTCATGTGGACCAACACAGCTTCCTCCAGTGATGGAGATGTTTAACTCAGTTGTTTATATACAATAAAACTTAAAAACCACCAAGATGTGTTCAATAAACCATCTAAATACATCTGAAAACAACTCATACTCAAATGTGTGCTTAAGACAGTAGCACACCAATATATATACAAGGAAGATAATTCCAAAGACCGAGCGAAGTGGGAAAGGAACAGTCACTGATCAGAAAATTACTTAAAAGGAAACTGTACTTCAAACGTCACTAGATAATACCATTTGTTATTTTGACCTTCAGTATATAGGACGATAATTGTCTAAATTAAATCCAACAGATTTTGTATATTTGAGAAAAAACCGTCAGAAGAATATTGGGAGTTAAATGGCAGGATTGGATTATATTGATATCTTTAGTGGCCTTTGATACAATAAAAATGTTATAAACATTAGTAGTACAAGTCTATTAAGCATGAAGCTTTTATTTATGCCAAATTTAGTTAACATAAAAATAAGAACATGCAAGTGTTATGGCCCATAGTCCATTTCTTTTTAGCGAGGCAGATTTGCACCGACTCGCAACGGTGCCCTTTTAGCTCGGAAAAGTTTCCTGATCGCCGATTGGTTAGAATTATCTTGTCCAACCAATCAGCGATCAGGAAACTTTTCCGAGCTAAAAGGGCTCCGTTGCGAGTTAGTGCAAATATGCCTCGCTAAAAGAAATTGACTACAGTTGGAGACACACAAATACAAATGAAACTATAAGAGAGATTACTCGAGTGTGGATGAGTTCATGGTGAGGGGTAGATGGAGATGGGTTGCGCATGCTCTTTGCACTCCCCAAGAGAGATTAGTTCGTTCACCAAAAGACGTTTTGACCGGATCTCCTCCTGGCTGGACACACTGTCAGGTCGGGTGGACGACGACGACCTGCGAAAGAATCTCATCGCTACGTACTCTCTCTCTCCATTCCCCTGAGGGCCCAGCAAGTCCTGGACATGATAAACCAACCTCTAGGGGGATCACTTGACCGTGGACGTCTGGGACTAACTGGTGGGCCTCCTGATGCTCCCGGAAGTCAACGCAAATGGACGATGGAAAGAGATTGCCTTATCCAGGCAGATCTTCATGTATTGCCTACCTCAGGACGTCAGAGCCCAACTTGCCTACGCAGACACACTTCTAATAGAGGACCTGGTACTCAAGGCCCAGAAACTGCACGAGGCCTCTTGGGCCTCTGGGCATGCCGCATTGCCAACATTTGTCCACATGGTTGAGGGAAAAAACGACGATGCAGACTGGTTGGACAAAATGGTCGGGCGAGAGGTTAACGCAGTGCATCGGAGAAGACCACGGCCCCGGCAGACGAAGAAAGCTAACCCATCCTGGTGGTATTTTCACTAGACCTTCAGAAAAAAAGCCATGAAGTGCAGGCCCCCTTGCACGTACCCAAAAAACTAGGACGGCAACCACCCACAACATCGACCGTGGCCGCCTAACACCACATGACCCCAACAGGTGGAGTTCTACCTCCGTGACCCTATGTCAGGTCGGATGATGATGGTCGACACCGGCGACCTGCAATCAACATTACCGCCGACGAAGGAGGACCACAATAACCCCACCGATGCTACCACGCAGTTGGTGGCCGCCAAAGGTAGCCCCATCCGCTGCTATGGGACCAGGACATTGGAGATCTACATCATGGGTCGCTCCTATACCTGACCCTTCGTCATCGCCAAAGTCAATCACCCTCTACTGAGAGCGGACTTACTGGCCCACCACGGACAGCTGGTGGACGTCGCCCCGAGGCGGCTCCTAGACACCCAAGAGTTTCCCCGACGTATTCAAGCCGGAACTCCGCCAGTCAGCTGGTTCACCAGCCAAACACAGTGTATAACACCACATTTCAACTATGGGACTCGCCAAGCATGCCAAGTTTCACTGATCACTGCACCAGAAGAGTTCGCCGGCATGGAGCAGAGTGGGATCTACAAGGCGGCGGCAAGCCCATGGGCCTCCCCCCTCAACATGGTAAAGAAACATGACAGCACCTGAAGACCTTGTGGGGACTATCGCCGCCTCAACCTAATCACAACACCCGATCATCACCCAGGGCCGAACATGCAGGACCTCACCAGAGCCCTGCATGGGGAGATGTTTACGAAGAGGTACTTACTCAAGTTGTACTTCCAGGTCCCGTCCACCCTGACGACATCCGAAACACGGCCATCATCACGCCCTTCGGAACTTACACAATCGCTTTCTCCACCTTCGGCCTCAGAAATGCGGGGGCCCCCTTCCAGCCCCAGATGGACAGCATCCTAAGCGATATACTATTCTGCTTCTGCTAAAAAACCAACAACCTGATATTTTCCACATCACGGGAAGAGCACAAGGACCTCATCGAGGCGGTCCTAAAATGCCTGAAGGAGAACGGGTTGGTTGCCCGCTTCGACAAATGCACGTTCAGCGCAGAAAGGGTGGATTTCCTGGGACGTGAGGTTTCCTCAACGGGAGTACGCCCCATGACCTCCAACGCAGAAGCAATAAGGACCTTTACCATGCCTACGACAATCAAGGCCCTGCAAGAATTCATTGGAATGGTTCATTATTATCGGCATTTCATTCCAGACATCGCTCGCATCGTGTACCCGCTGAACGACGTCCTGAAGGGGAACGCAAAGAAGATGAAGTGGGAAACGCCACAGCAGCAGGCGTTCGGTCCGACGAAGGACGCCCTAGCCAATGCCGCCACGCTAGTCTATCAGTACCTAGAGGCCCCCCTCAGACTCACCACCAACGCCAGCATCGTCGCCTGCTGGGCAATGTTGGAGCAGATTGTGAACGGATCGCTCCAGCCGCTAGCGTTTTTTAACCTCAAACTCAAGCTACCTGAAACACGTTACAGTATGTACGACCAGGTATTACTGTCTGTCTACCAGGCTGTTCAGTATTTCCGGTACCTCTTGGAAGGGATCTCCTTCACCATCCAAACGGACCACCAACCGCTGGTCCACGCCTTCACGAAAGTGGGCGACGCGTGGTCGGTAAGACAACTACGGTACCTGGGCGGCATCACTGAGTTTGGGTGTACCATCCACTACCTTCCAAGCAAGAAGAACCCTGTGGCTGACACTCTGTCACAGGTAGAAATCAACTCCATCCACTTGGGGGTGGACTACGCGGACCTCGCCCAAGAACAAGCCGACGACACAAAGACAGTAGCGTACCGCACAACGGCCACTTCGCTGAAATTCGAAGACATCTCACTGGACCCGATGGACACATCACTTCTCTGCAATACCAGAACCAGTCGCCTCCCAGCAAAATCACGCGTTGGAGATCATCCACGGATTATTGCATCCCTCAGAACAAACAACGGCACAGCTGATGACTAGAAAATTCGTCTAGCACGGCATCAAAATGGATTCATGCGAATGGGCCAGGACGTGCATGGCGTGCCAGACCAGCAAGATCAGTCGTCACACGGAATAAGGCGTTGGGGACTTCCCTCAACCAAGGTGCCGCTTCGGACATATACGTCGACATTGTGGGTCCCCTCCCACAGTCAGGAATGCCAGGTACCTCCTTACAATCAGAGACCAATCCACCAGGTAGCTAGAAGCCAGCCCAAACTACAGAAGCCACAACTAGCGCTTGCGCAGAAGCCATCCTGTCAAGTTGGATCAGCCGTTTCGGAGTACTGTACTCGACGACATCACGACTGACCGCGGGGTAGCGTTCTTGTCCTAGCTGTGGGCCTCCCTGGCTCGCCTACTAGGAACATCCCTTCACATCACGACGGCGTCAAACCCCCCTGCCAACGGCATAGTAAAGAGGGTCCACTTCACTGAAAGCTTCCTTTACGGCATGCACAAATGAAAACTGGAAATCACAAATACTGTGGGTCCTCCTCAGCCTCTGGACCACCCCCAGAGCAAACGGCAAGGTTTCCCCGGCAGAGAAAGTGTAAGACGAGACACTGGCCATACAACAAACAACACCAACCAGGACACGCCGATCGCAACGGCTTCGTGAGGTCGCTGGGAAATTCACACCGTGTCTGAGAACCTTCACCGACAGGACCAAGCGTTTAAAATCGAAGGACCTGGACACCTGCAGTTACGTCTTCATCAGAAATGATGCGCATCGACATATGATGTGGCCATACCGTGTTGTGAAGACCACCCCCAAGGCATACTTCCTCATGATCCACGGCCAAGAAGATTGGGTCAAGGTCGACAGGCTGAAACCCGCATTCCTGACGGTGGACAACAATGGCGCGAATACCGAAAAGGGGCATTCCCGAGTGCCACTCCAAAACAAGCCTCCTCCCACTCAGTGCAACCAGTCCCGCCGACAGACAGTCGAACTTCCCGGGAACCCTGTCCGGGAAGGCATCCTTTTGGACGACACATCAGAGGTGTCAGCCTCCGAAAAGCCCCCCGTCTGCAGATATCAAGAGCCTGGGGGTGCCTTCGCCCTCCTCAAAGATACCAGGATTGAAAATGTCACATTGTCAACAATAATTATTGTAAAATAATCCTTGTCTGGAAGGGGGTTAGTACTTGTAGAGACATCATTCTTTCAGATTTAGGTTCGCTGAATCAGAGTTTTGTACTTATCATCATTTCTTAACCGTACTTGCTACGGCCTGCTTGTATATGCCAATGAATGTAGATATTTCTGGCCTTTCAGCTGATGTATATATTATGCCATTTCATGTATTTCATGCTCCACAGTTTGTATGTAACCTCGTGTAAGAAACAAATGCCCCGTCAGATTTGACCTTTGTGTTACGAATGTTGTTCGCGCCCCGAACCGGGCACTTCCTTTCCGTCGGCACACTGCATATAAAGAGACCGTCGGCACACTGCATATAAAGAGAATGTCCCGAATAATAAACAAGTCAGTTCTCAGCTGCTTCTCATTACATGGCCTCATATTGATAAAACAGTACTATACTGTAAAATTCTTTTAATGATCAATTTTGAATTTTAGTAGGCTATCAAAATAGGTCTTGAATACTTTACTGTGTCTTTTAGGCCAAAAATGTGTATTCTATTTCTAAGAGACACTTGCAGGATATATAGTTCTCATTTCTATGGATTCCAGCAGTCAGTATTAACTTTGTGTAAGATTGCTTAGGCTAAACATGGCTGGGGCACAATTTTGGAGTAACCTAACTTAGACTATTTGCCTGCTTCTGTAGTTTAGCAAAATCAGCCACCACCTTGTATCTATTCAGGCATATTTGGAAAGGTGTTTTTGGGTTATGCTGTTATATGATTACACAAAGTTTATTTAGTTTTTAGTACAATCTTGCAAATTGCCCATAATCGAGTTCAGAGTCAAAATTTTATTTCTGGATGGTTTCCTGTAAAATTTATTGAATTTACCATCTATTTTCATTTGAAACACTTGACCCCTAAAACTACCACGTATGAGTAAAAATAAAGGAGTACAGCACTCGGATACCACTTTGGGTAGGGAAAAAAAAAGAAGTGCTAATTAGAAATACAAGGTTGCACTTTGACTTATCCTTCTCTAATGTTACCTAACCTAGAAAACCATGTCCTACCTAACCTGTGACTAGATACCCCTTGTTGAAAACAAATCTTGAGTGCAATAAATCAAGCATATGAATCATTCTGAAGGGATGCTTACAATGGCTCAGTGAAGTTATTTTAAAGTTTTAAAATCATGCATGTGGTGGTTCCATAACTACAGTACTTTCAAGGGAACCTCTTTGGAAAAAGCAAAGGAGGAAGAAACAATTCCATTCGCAATACTGTACAGAGAACCATATAACGTACTGTATTAGATGAAATATCACATACAGGCAGTTTTCAAACCAACCACGCTCCTTTGCACCTAGCATGCCTCGCGACACTTTTCTCCTCACGCAACAAAACAGACCATTACTCGCTAACTCAGCCTCAGTCTCGCATCGTCTCTCCTCGCATGTGTATCCCCATCTTCAGTTCTTTGAGTGGAGAATCACGTTGCGATGTAAAAAGAAGTGATGTTGAAAACCTGTACTTATCCAGTGTTTTTATACTGATTTTAGTATAAAGTGTGATTCGTACATTACACTAACCAACACACCAGTAGACGGCTGCGTAGAACTTGGTACGTAAATGGTTGGTGGTGTTATACCGATACTTTTTCTTTTAATTCTTATTGTGGTAGTGTATTGATTGTGTATTAGCATCAGTGTTATATTAACTGCTGCATAATACTGTATACAAAATGACGTACTTTACAGTAGTAATGTAGATATAAGTTATGTGAACGTTGAATTGGAACAGTGCAAGTTGACCTTCCGAAAACAGTGAAAACTTACGAGTGTTACCTTGGATAACTACTGTATGCTATAATGTAGTGATAGTACTGTACATGTTACAGTAATATATACTACAGTATCAGCAAGCGTTATTTGATAGGAACAACTGTGTTTTCTTGTTACATTATTTGTGTAAAAGTGTGTGTAACGTAGTCTTATCGTTTACCTAGGCAATGGACAGAGCTGACCCACCCTAGAGCAGCAAGTATTCACGGATTTTCGCTTTTCACACCTATCTCCGTTAACTAACCCCCGCAAATATCAAGGGCTGACTCTATACAACAATAAGTGAAGGGTGACCAAGGGATCACATGAGTGGGAAAAGGTCATCTACCTTCATCTACAGTCAGATCATGGTAGGCTGTAACCTTGTCATTACCTGTTATTTTAAGTTCGGAAGCAGCCCCATAAATACCACTCCAATTTTTTAGTTAATGTTAATGGATTGGGAGTAAATTGAGACTAAAGACCCAGCTAGATAACATCAGAAGACCTAATTTAGGTAACATTGCCATAAACTGTGACCCATATATGCAATTTTATAAGTAGCAAATAATGTACAGTATTTAAGTTCTGTTGGTAAGTTTCTGTTGCTGATAATCTTACAAGTCATTTTGACTTCTTACATTCATTTCCAAAGAATACACTTACATAATCCTTAACCCAGTCCTACTTGTCTAAAGATACCTATGGCACCATAGATTACAATAGTCAAATACACAGAAGTATCTTTACCTAACCTCTTTACGCTGAGTGGGTGAAATGTCATGGAGCAACATATCATGAAATATTGAAAATTATATATTTCTTAATTATTCAAAATCAAAAATCAAAGTAACACAGCTTTCAGCATTAATATGCACATGAAATATGATGATTGATGTAAATTTTGAATTAATGAGATACAGTTGTCACAAATATTTACAGATAGATTCTGGCATTTTGGAGAGCGTTTCTTACTCCAGAGAGTCATCAACCAACATAGTTTGAGTTGTTGTCGAGATCAAAGGGTAGGCTACTTGTGCATCTTCAAAGTGATATCACTTGTCAAACTGACTAATCAGCAATGTTCTTTGCCGTCTTGGTCTTTGTTTGGTGGCAGTTCCCTGTCACTTTGTTATTCATATCTTCAGAATAATGTACTCAATTTTAGTATGCCATTAACTCTTGATTTTAATCAGGAAATAAAACTTTATGATAATTTATGGCATGATTTGGTTTTAGAGAACTTAAGACATTCAATTCTGTAAGAAATGGCCGGTTAATTAATCGCACATACCCGTACGTTTAACATAATACTACTAGGGGATTGCAATGGAGGGGATTAGTTATGGAAGTAAGCAAAATGACTTATGTCACCATAGAGAAGGCTAGTCCCACCACCCCCTCCCCCTCCACATACAAACTCTGATAAGACCTTGTACCTAGGTTAGGTTAGGCTGCATCCTGTACGGCTTTTACATCTTTAGGTGTTTACCAACCTTAAAACCCTGATCTTTCCATTATTATTATTATTCTTGTTTACGTGTGTTCTGTGTTACCTTGGGTTAGCTACCAATAAAAAAAAATTTTATAAATGAAAGTTATATCAGTACCTTTAATATGAAAAAAAGAACTGTAGGCTACTTTGCAAACTTTAGTACAGTACAAGATTAAACACAAATCTTAGCAACAGTAAGATACTATTGTAAATAAAAGACGGTACAAGTACTGCCGAGATAATCTTTGGCCGAAATTACTTGAAAATCTTTAATCCAGTCATTTGAAAGATTTACAAACAACACTAAACCAGTGATTAACCAGCAAAATTACTTTCTTCTAAATCAGTCACAATTGGCTATTCCTAAAGTCATCACTATGAAGAAGATAGGACATAAAATATCAAGGACTGAACACTTACTTATGTCACAATTGATAATTATGGTAACACAACATGCATAAACAAAGAGTTGAATTTCCCACACCCTATCTATCTTAAAAATTATGAGTTTGTGATAGAAATTACATATCATACTGTAGTTAAAATAGTTCTCCTACAAAAGTGCAAACATAAATTATAAAAGAAATTCATATAGTAGGCTACAGTGTTCACTTTTCCACCTGCATCTCTTGTGTTTGCGGCAAAGGCTATCTTACAATGTTAGCTCACTTCACCATTTCTAATTTTCCCCACCAAAATATCCCTGTTTACTAATACGGTCATTATGGCTAGTAAGGAAGTTACAAGTTAAATAGGTTATATCAAGAAAAAATACTGAGATATCTTTAGTTTCCTTTTAGCAAATAATAGTTTTATGATTAAATCTATAGAAAAACACAGGACAACACTTCAAGGAGAAATTTTTTTTTAAATAAAGTAAATGATGGGCTTTCAATGAATGTGACCTTTATTTCCACTGCAAATAAGTGTTTCTACTGTTATGGAACCCCCCCCCCCCCTCCCCAAAGGGCACAGATGGGAACCTGGGATTTTGGGTGTGCGAAGAGGAAAAAACATTACTATTTAACACTTTAGAGATTTTTAAATGGGTAAAAAACCTAACAAACCCACTTAACATAACCTAGTACTGTAGTTCCCAGGTCACAACCCGTAGCCGGGCCTGGATCCCCCTTCCCAGGTCACAAAACGTGATTAGTTGACACATTTGACATTTGTAAAAGGGGTACATTACCTTACAAACCGACCTAACCTAGTAGTTCCCCGGTCACAACCACTAGCCAGGAGATAGCCCCAAGACCCCCCTTTTCAGGTCATAAAATAAAAGTAAATCAGAGATAAAACCTTACTTTATGATTGACACCTACGTCTCTTTTTTTTTTTTTCTTGACAATCTTTACAGAAGCGTTGCAGTAGGAAATGTGCTGGTCTTCCCTTCAAGCTAAGTCAGAAATGAACTTGGGACACTGATCTTTGAGGGATAACACAATGAGCTTTTCAAAAATTATTCACTCCACCACGAGTACCGTGAAACTTGGCTATAGCATCGAAATAGCCAAAAGAGTAGCCATTACACTTTGCTACTTTGAGCTCCATATGGCTCATCCAACATGTATCACAGCTACAAAGGAAATGAAGCGTTGTTGGAGAAAACGGTTTATGTCACAGAACTGCCTACGTCACACTCCAGTGTATATACATGCCCAAATATGGTAAACTTCATCATATGGAAGGCATGACAGAATGACATGTGCGCATTAGTATAAACTTGTCACGGAGCAACAAGGAGGTGGGCTTGTGGGCAAAAATATAAACTCATAATTGCGCACAAAACCATGCACAAATGCATAAAACGGGAGCAGAACCATCTGACTTACAAAATGTAAACAAATGTGAAATAAACATTTCAGGGGATGAGGATCCCCATATTTTGTGCAATTTTTTTGTGGATTTATTATACGACCCAGAGAATAATGTAGAGAGAAGAAAAGGTTAGTTTTACCATTACAGTGGAACCTCTACATCCGAATTTTCCAACATCCGAAGTAAAATTCGAGCAAATTTTTGACTCTACACCCAAATTTTATTTCGACACACGAAGTAAGCAATTTTCGTCGTACCGGTTGTATCCGAATTTTTCGACACGCGAAGTACAATTTGAACACGTTCCTACTCTACAACCGAATTTTTTTTTTTTCGACACCCGAAGTAAACAATACCCGTACGCGTAGTCGGTGCTCGTAGCGCCTGAAGTGTTTTTTATTTCCGCCGATAGATGGCAGCACTTCGACCTCGGAGGGACCCTTAATTAGCGCGGCTCGGGTCAGTCCTCTGTTCTCGTCGGCTTCTTGCGGTTGTGCCCTGTGTGTTCTGCTATTAACTGTGTTTTAATCGTGATTTTTTACGTGCATCCTTTAACAGTAATTTACGTAAAGTATGGGTCCTAAAAGGCTTAGTTTTGCAAGTGGTAGTGGTAGTGGTAAAAAAAGGAAGAAGGAAATGCTTTCTTTAGACGTAAAGCAGGAAATTATTGAAAAACATGAGCGTGGCGTCCGCGTGAGTGAACTTGCTAAACAGTATGGCCGTAATATGTCGACGATTTCGACAATCCTTAAACAGAAGGAAGCTATTAAAGCAGTGAAACCTTCTAAGGGGATCACCATTATTTCAAAACGCCGTAGCCCTATCATAGAAGAGATGGAACGACTTCTGCTAGTGTGGATCAAGGACAGAGAGATCGTTGGTGACACCATCACTGAAACCGTCATCTGCGAGAAGGCGCACGCCATCTTTACGGACTTGAAGAAGGAAGAAGGCTACGTAGAGCAGCAAGTGTTTAATTGTGATAAAACCGGGCTGTTTTGGAAGAAGATGCCCAGTCGAACCTACATCACCGCCGAAGAGAAGAAATTGCCTGGGCATAAGCCAATGAAGGATCGGTTGACTCTTGCCTTATGTGCCAACGCTAGCGGGGACTTTAAAGTCAAGCCCTTACTGGTTTACCATTCCGAGAACCCTAGGGCCTTTAAGGCACACAACGTCGATAAGGACCAGCTTCATGTTTTCTGGCGATCCAACTCGAAGGCCTGGGTCACTAGGCAGTTCTTTGTGCAATGGGTTAACCAAGTTTTCGGGCCTTCTGTGAAGAAGTATCTTCATGAACAGAAATTGCCTTTAAAGTGCCTGCTATGTCTTGACAGTGCACCCGCTCTCCCCCCCGGACTTGAAGATGATATCTTCGATGAATTTAAGTTCATAAAGGTGATGTATCTTCCACCGAATACCACCTCTATCCTCCAGCCCATGGACCAGCAAGTCATCTCTAATTTTAAGAAGCTGTACACCAAGCACTTATTTAAGCAGTGCTTTAATGTCACGCAAAGCACCAACTTAACTTTGCGTGAATTTTGGAGGAGCCACTTCAACATCATGCACTGCTTGAAGATCATAGATCAGGCTTGGGTGGGATTAACTCGACGGACCCTCAATTCTGCCTGGAAGAAGCTGTGGCCTGATGCAGTTTCTCCCCGAGATTTCGAAGGTTTTGACCCCGAACCTGATCCCGTGGTGGGTGCAGCGGAAGACGTAGAGGAAATCTTTTCCCTTGGCAAGTCCATGGGTCTGGAGGTCGACACAGATGACGTTACGGAACTCGTAGCCGAACATCACGACGAAATTACCACAGAGGAGCTCAAGGAACTCCATGCTATGTCTGAGCACATGAGTGATGACGAGGAAGGGAGCGAGGAGGTAGAACATGTGTTAGGTTCGGCGCATATAAAAGAGGTGTTAGGAAAATATCAAAGCGTGGTCGACTTCATCGACAAATACCACTAAAAAAAATTGCAGGTTAGTCGTGTAGTTTCGCAGTTCGATGATGTTTGCCTAACTCACTTTCGAAACATTCTGAAAAGCCGTACCAAGCAACTATCTATCGATAATTTCTTTAAAAAAAACTACGAAGCCAACTCGTGATGAAGAGGATGTAAGTGATTCAAAGAAAACGGCAAAGAGTGAAGCGGAAGAAAGTGAAACAAAGAAAACGGCAAAGAGTGAAGCGAAAGAAATTCAATCAATTTTAAGTGTAGAGAGTGAAAGTGATTAAAATTAATCATCAAAAAGAAAAAAAGAAAATGTAAAAAAAAATATAAAATATACAAAAAAAAAAAAATAAGCTAAGTTATGTTAAAGTTCACTTAGTGTAAGTTAGAATAAGTTACGGTAGTGTACGTTTATCGTAGTTAACCTCTCTACCTCCTCGCCACCCGTCCGTCTCCTCTTTGCGTAGCAAGACCAACAACACCTGCGCTGGAGTTTTTAAGGTAAAGTGACGCGAAAAACCCGTTTCTCATTTATCATTTTTTGCTAATTCTTCTTTTTTACATGTCTATTATCTAATTTACTATGCATTATTCTCAAGGGAAATTATGTGTGGTAGTTTATCAAGAAGTTATCATAGGTTATTGGGCTCAACCACGGATTAATCCTATTTCAATTCGTTTCGACATCCGAACATTTTCTAAATCCGAAGTTGGTTCTGAAACGGATTAAATTCGTATGTAGAGGTACCACTGTATTTATTGATTCACCAGTAAATTCTCCTTACACAAAACCCATGGTTCCCACTGGGTGGCCCCAATTACTGTAGGATATATTGGGGTACAGTATATCTTATTACCTATTTATCTAAAGGAAATAAAGGTCATTTTCGAAGAAAAGTTATTTTTCAATAAATACCCCCATTTTCTTTTTATTACTAAAGTTAAAGTTTGCCCCATGTTTTGTATAATAATACCATT
The DNA here is from genome assembly GCF_036898095.1 of Palaemon carinicauda. Classification (NCBI taxonomy): domain Eukaryota; kingdom Metazoa; phylum Arthropoda; class Malacostraca; order Decapoda; family Palaemonidae; genus Palaemon; species Palaemon carinicauda. The sequence continues at coordinate 61,463,783 of NC_090753.1, forward strand.
TTATGCAATCACGATTAGACTCGCACCTTTCTGTAACCTACAACATTTGTAGTTTATAATAAGTTAAATGACTCATATTATGGTTTTATTCAAGCATTTACAGGGTAGCAATACCCCCAAAGACCCACCAGCGTATAAGTACCTCTCCCTCTAAGCTTGGACCAGGTAATGGGTGCTAATGGCTCATCAGGCAGTCCTACATAACCTACAAAACCCTAATGATTGTGAAATACTGATAATCCCACTGGGTTATCACAATTACATTTGAGTATAGTTGAAGAAAAAAGTAGTTAAAAGCGGTTTACCCACGTACAAAGACCTTTGACGTCTGTTCTATAATTTTATACGATGCAAATGTAAAATCTTGTTCATATATAGAACATAATTCTTGCTTTACTTACTTTACTTTAAGGGAATCTTTTCTGGACTTATACTGAAGGGGAACCCTACTCTCTATAGGACCTTCAACGTCATTTTACTGTATGCATTCTAAGGCATTCAGCATTTCACACCCCATAGAAATACAGTACCTAAGAAGCATCCTTACACACCTCAATGCAAGGTTTTTAAAGTACTGTGTGCGAGAGAGCCATTGGGTGCTAACTGAAAGGTGAATGCAACTAAACTTTATTAAACAATCAGAGTTTTTATACCACAAAAATTCAAACATAATCAAACTTGAGCTAACTTACACAGGTTGGTCTATTAACAGTACAGGGAAGAGAGAGTGATAAGTTACAAAAGCAAAACCGTTACAGTGTACGAGTGTGTATGAAACACGTGCGTACAACTATATGCAAAAAGGTATTCTGAGAAATATTCTTTGCAGACCAGTTTTTTCCAATCTCTTATCTTCCGGGTCAAGAAAATACCTCAAAATCGTGCAAACTCCATGAAAATACAATAAGAAAATACATTATTAAAACAAACTTCAAAAAGACTGCATTCTCACATAACCTAGGTAATCGGGTTCCAATAGGCAATTTGGAATCTGCAAACTAACCTAACCTAAACGTCTATACCAAAAATCATATAAAAATGGTATAATTTTTACAAGTAAATTTACAATGGAATGTAAGTATGATAGAGGCCACCCGTACATATGATGATGGCTGACTAAGAATATGGCAGTGTCAGGGGGGTCACAAGAGGGCGTTAATCAAACCCCCCCCCCCCCCCTTCCCCGCCAGTAGGTAAGGCCATGGGTTGTGGGTTAGGTGGAGAAACTAGCCGCTGATATACAAAGGTTCCTTTACAATTATCTTAATTGATAACAATTTGCGAGCATAAATACATTACAAAATATGATTTGAAATGTTTTTAGTTACACGTGGCATCAATGATAAATGAAGAATGTACGTTCGGTGCAAAAGTGAATTTTAACCACATTCGAGTACTGTATTAGCCTATAGGCCTAGAAATTTGTTGTGTGCTTTGGCTGGTGATAAAATAAGGTAACTGAAATCAATATTAGTATGTATGATTCTGCATATAAATATTTGGGTTATAAAAGCAAAGATAAGGTTACATTGAAGTCTATATTCAATAATCCAATCCCAATGATTAATTAGTGCACAATTTACGAGTCAATTACCTTAGAACTAATCTCTAACCTCCAACGATGATCTTGTTACAGGACTATTCCAATTGCATTCGAATAAATCTTACACAGAATCAATATGAATCACACGCACAAAATTATTATATTCGGATCACGTAGCTGTAATTTAAATCAAAATAACAGCAAAACGAAACGCCCTCTGACGCTCTGCGCATGCGCAATCCTCTGTAAATGCCAGGTGGCACTAATTCCTTCATTATTTCTTACATTAAATGCTGTGCATTTATATTGATTAAAACATCTTAATAATTGTTATAAATGAATAAAACGTGATAAAAATAACACATCAACTGGAATAACTATAAGGTTGATTTATATTATTTAGTCCAGTGCCTCTACTGTAATTTATTGCAGGATTGACTTCGTGGACAAGACGACTACCTTGCATAGTCCCCTTTATACAGGATTGATAGAATACTCTATTATTCCTGCCTTTATAAATGCAACAATTATTCGCAAAATTAACTCGTAGAGAGAGAGAGAGAGAGAGAGAGAGAGAGAGAGAGAGAGAGAGAGAGAGAGAGAGAGAGAGAGAGAGAGAGAGAGATATCCTTAAAAATGAAACATTGTGCAATGAATGACTGATGATTGATGGAAGCATTAATAATAAAAGTACTTATGTAAATGTGTTAAACTGTGAGAGAGAGAGAGAGAGAGAGAGAGAGAGAGAGAGAGAGAGAGAGAGAGAGAGAGAGAGAGAGAGAGAGGAAACTGTGAGATTGTGACAAGTGAATATCCCTATAAATGAAACAACCTCACCATCTTTACGAACTAAGGATGAGGGGTTTGGGGGAGCCTATAGGTCTATCTGCTGAGTCATCAGCAGCCATTACCTGGCCCTTCTTGGTCCTAGCTTGGGTGGAGAGGGGGCTTGGGCGCTGATCATATGTATATATGGTCAGTCTTTAGGGCATTGTCCTGCTCGATAGGACAAAGTCACTATCCCTTACCTCTGCATATCATGAGCGGCCTTTAAGCGTACCTAGATGGGTTGCATATTGTAAAACAGCCGATATCTTGCCTGTTTCCTGCACACTGGGCTCATCCACGTCATAAATCGTAGAGTATGAATATAGCAGTGACCGTTGTCTATATATATATATATATATATATATATATATATATATATATATATATATATATATATATATATATATATATATATATATATATATATATATATATATATATATATATATACTTTTGTCTGGAGCACTAGCCTCAGTTTGGGGAAATAGCTAATAAAAATACAACTCCTTAAATGAATTAACTAGTAATTTTTTGTATAGAAATACTATTCAAGCTTCGGCATAGTGGCACATCTGTAAACAGATGCGTCTTCTCAAGAGCATTCGTATTTCCTCTAAAGCAGGGTTTTAAAGATTTGAAGGCCACTCATGAATGGCAGAGGTAAGGGACAGTGACAACGCCCTATCACGCAGGACAACGCCTTAGGGACTGACCATATATACATATGATCAGCGCGCAACCTAATACAAAGGAGGGCAAGGCAATGGTTCCTGATAACTCAGCAGATACACCTATAGGCTCCCTCAAATCCCCAATCCTTAGCTCACAAGGGTATTGAGGTTGCAGCGACCAAAGAAACTATCGAGTTTGAGCGGGACTTGAACCCTAGTCTGCCGACCACCAGTCAGGGACGTTACCAACCTTTTTATTTCTTCTGTATCCTTTTGGGCATTTCTATAGATCCCCTCTTACCCCTAAAATTGTGCATGAAAAGGAGAAACAATGATATTGATACTGATATCATTGCGTTATTCAACCTCATTGCATATTACCTCATAATAATGCGCAGTACTGCCTATTTTCTCAGATCCATTGTAATCCCCGGATGGGACTCTTTACGTACGGTAAGCACTACATTTAATTCTTCTCTGGTTACGGTTCACTTTCCCTTTGCCTACACATACACCGAATAGTGTGGCCTATTCTTTACATATTCTCATCTGTCCTCATACACCTGACAACACTGAGATTACCAAACAATTCTTCTTCACCGAAGTGGTTACTGCACTATAATTGTTTAGAGACCACTTTCCTAGAGGAAAGGGTAGATGAGATTTTAGCTATGGTAAGCAGCTCTTCTAGGAGAAGGACACTCCAAAATCAAATCATTGTTCTCTTATCTTGAGTAGTGCCTTAGCCTCTGTATCATGTGTTGGGTTAGAGTTCTCTTGCTTGAATGTACACTCGGTCATACTATTCTATCTACTTTCTCTTCCTCTTGTTTTGTTAAAGTTTTTATAGTTTTTGGTATAGGAAATATTCATTTCATTGTTGTTACTGTTCTTGAAATAATGCATTTTTCCTTGTTTCCTTTCCTCACTGGACTTTTCAAACTAGGATTGTAGCTTAGCAAATAATAATAATAAAAATAACAATAATAATAATAATAATAATAATAATAATAATAATAATAATAATAATAATGATAAAAATATTTCACTGGGGGTAAATGTACCCTAGGTTGGGAATCCCTGCTCTAAAGTATCGTTAGTTTCCATCTCAGGACAGATGAATTGGAGAAACTCTTCTGAACGCAATAAGAGAAACTTTTGAACGCATCCATTGGGAGACGTGATATAAGATTACGTTATTTATCACTGCCTGGAAGAACATTTATCCCTATTATTAATCAATTATTATCATGACTATTAATTACTCCCCGCTTGTGTGATTGTGTGTGTGTGTTTACTTGTGAACAGCTTCCTGACCACAATTTTAATCGTAATGAACTATGCAGGGATTAACTGTTATGTAAGAAGCGGGAAATGATTATATTTTGCAAAGTCAAGGTCAAAGGTCAAGGTCACACTCAAGAAAAACCTCCAATTCACGTAATCAGCCATAAGTTTGGTTTTTGTTGCCTTTGTTGTTGACTATTATTATTATAAAAAAAATGAGACTACAATTGTGATATTATTTTTCTTTTCGATTAATAAACACAAAAGCGTTGGCACATTGGGTTTTCTAATTCATCGTTGTTGTTATCATTACTATCAGTATTATTTTCTAATCCTTGCTTTTCATCTTGCACTACAACGATACCTAATCCTTTCACCTAAAAGTTAAAAAAAAAATAGATTACGCAAAAATAAAATTTCTTTCAATTCTAAATCCAACTCTTTACATGAAAAAAAAGAGAGAGAGAGAGAGAGAGAGAGAGAGAGAGAGAGAGAGAGAGAGAGAGAGAGAGGAGAGAGAGGAGAGAGAGATTCACGAAATTAAAAATATAATTTGAAAGATATACAAACACTCGTCTCTTAGAGAGAGAGAGAGAGAGAGAGAGAAGAGAGAGAGAGAGAGAGAGAGAGAGAGAGAGAGAGAGAGAGAGAGAGAGAGGTCTCTGATATAGATTGAAATGCAAGGCATGTACAGGGTAGCCTTCTAGTCTAACCCCTCCCCTCCACCTCCCAACCCTTCACCCAAAATCAACGTCCCCTACCTCCTTCCTGCAATCAAGAAGAGGGAGAACATCAAGGATGTTTCCCTTATTGATTTCCACAGGGATGTTGTGTTTTTTGTTTGTTTGATTACCTTCTTGTTGTTAAAATTAAGCAAAGAGACAAATGGCTTAAGGTTAAAAGGCCGCCCATGAATGGCAGGGGCATAGTATAGTGACAATGACCTAGAGACTGATAATATATCCATATGATCAACGCCCAAGTTCCCTCTCCACATTAGCTTATTATTATTATTATTATTATTATTATTATTATTATTATTACTTGCTAAGATACAACTCTAGTTGGAATAGCAGGATGTTATAATAGCCCAGCGGCATAGTAAGAAATATGAAACCAATTGTTCAAATTGTTCTAAAAGCACCAAAATTGGCACACATGTGGATTAATACATTCTGAACAATTTTGGATATGGAGGCATTCAAGATTCTCCCCGTAGCACATTTGGCGGCCATTTTTCAAAATGGCCGCTATTTACCGTTAGCGTCATTGAATATGTACCATAATTTGTCTTTTTGTGGATGCTAAAGGTGATAAGTGTGCTAGAGGTGATAAGTATTGTACAATTACACATACTTCTGTGCTTACCAAATAATTTGGCTACCATTTCACAAGAAAATGAATTTTACTTTGCAGCGGCAGCGTTGGTGGCAGTGACGGCGGCTGCAGTAATAGTATAGTGTTGATAGTCATGGTGCTTGTAGTAGTAACTTGTGGTAACATGGTGGTGTTTTGTGTCTTTGCAGGTGAGGCAGCAGCAGCACTACCTGACATCAGAGACGCGTTGTTCCAGACTGCAGCCATGGCAAAGAAGTTCCAACTGGTCGATACTTTTGAGCAACGTACTCCCACAACACCTCCTGAGACAAACTGGAAGCTGTGTCTTGTATGTCAAGAGGAGACAACAGAGTCACTTGTCTGCCCAGTACTGTCTAAACGCCGAGACCCTGGGAGTGGATACACGACAATGGCTGCAAACTTGGTCAAATTTGATGAACTCGGAGAACTGCCAAGAACTGTTCAGTTACAGAGACTAGATGAAGGACAAGGTGTTGAGGCGACAATGGTTGCCCACCAGGCCAAGTGGCATAAAACATGTATGCTCAAATACAATAACACAATGCTACGAAGAGCAGAGAAGAGACGCATCGCAAGCAGCTTAGCATTTGATAGTACTGACAATGTCCAGGCCAAGCGCGCCAGAACCACACTCTTCAGAAGCCACTACCAGCGGCACCTCCTGCTATTTTCTGTGGAAAGTCTGGCACAGAGACCCTACATGAAGTAACAACCTTCCAGGTGGACACAACGCGTACGGAAGTGTGCAGCGCAAGTTGGGGACAATGAACTCATAGCCAGGCTCAGCATGGGTGATATGGTGGCTCTGGAGGCCAAGTACCATTCCAAGTGTTTGTTGGCTCTTTACTATCGTGCAAAGACCACTGTAGAAGCCGAGCAGAAAACTGACCATGAAGGTGTAATGTCAAGAATCGTACTGGCTGAACTGGTCCTGTATATCGAGGAAACCCACCTAGAAGAGGGCACCACCCCAGTCTTCAGACTCGCAGAACTTGTAAAGCTATACACAACAAGAATGGAACAGCTCGGGGTTGTTTTGTGCCAGAAAGTTAATAGCACAAGGCTGAAAAGAGCGCCTGTTAGCCCAGATACCAGGCCTGAGATCCCACAGCAAAGGCCGAGATGGTTTTACTAGCGTTTGATGAAGACATTGGTGAAGCGCTAGGCAAAGCCTGCGAGCAAGACTGTGACACTGAGGCAGTTCACCTTGCGCGTGCTTGCACAGATAGTTCGTCGATATATGTTTGAAGACACTTACCAATTCCGTGGATCATTCCCGGGCCGGCTGTCAGGAGGACTCTGTGCCAAACGTACTAGTTGCAATGGTAAATATGGTGCTGGATGGCCCCACCATCAAGAATCAAAGCCATTTCCTCTTCAACACAAGCAGCTCTTTCCATTGTGCAGCTTCTCAAGTTCAACAGTGTCAAGCAAAGTCGGAAGCAGGAGCAACCAAGACACAGGAGCCTCCAGCTGTCAGACACAGTACGTCTCAAGAAACTCCTCTTCCAACCTATGTTGGGCTGATGCTGTATGCTGAAACACGCAAGAGAGGACTTGTGGACAAGCTCTTCTCTCTGGGCCTAAGCATCTCATATGACAGAGTCCTACGTCTTTTCTGCCCCAGATGGGAAACAGCGTGTGTCAGCTGTACCGCATAGAGGAAGTGGTCTGCCCGCCTACCCTGCGTAGCAATGTGTTCACAACTGCGGCTGTGGACAACATTGACCACAACCCAAGTGCCACCACAGCCAAGAATTCATTCCATGGAACGGAATCTCGCTTTTTCAACACCCAACGTGTGCAGATGAGGGAGTGGATCGTAGCATTGCTCTCACTGGGCGTGATACTGGATCAAAGACGGTTGAGCCTCTACCAGAATATTACACGGATGTACGTCCTGTTGCTTCTTCTGTCAAAGGGCAAATGATCCCAGCAAATTCTGTGACCTCTCTTAGACGCCACAACTGTGAGCAGCACATAGAAGATGAGTATATGTGGCTGGAGAACACGAGAAGTGTTCTCAAAGATGATGTTGAGGTTTGTCATACTCCTCTATGACCGCACAAGCAAATGCAAGGACGTCAACAAGGCGAGAAAGCAGCTCTTTGCAAAGACGAACTCTGTTCAGAACATCCCGCCAACCTACGCTGCTCTGGAGCAGCATGTGAAGAGATCTGCCCTTCAGGGTGGTCATGTCTGGGGCCAGGCATTGGTACCAACGCCCGTGCTCCCTCCACCAACAGACTGGGGCTGGCATCGGAGTGATGATGGGCTCTACACACCACTCTGGACCACACTCCCTGAGGCATCCAAGGCCTGCTATGAGCTGGTGTCTTGCAGATGCAAGAAAGGCTGCAAAAAACCGCTGCAAGTGCAAAGAACGCTTCACTGCAATGCACTGGTCTATGTTTCTGTGAGGCGAATGCCAGTAGATTGGGACAGAAAACTTGCTAACCAACATTATGATCTGTAGACATTAATAATTCTGGTGACCAGATTTGAAAAGTTCGGAATCATAATTAACATAGTGTCGGCAAAATCTACGTTATTGTATTACATGTATGTACTGCAGGATTACACAAGTACTGTGCCTAGAGACTGGCTTTTGGTCGACTATATAACTACAATCTGACCATACTGTAAACTTCCCGTACTCTGTGTATTATTTTTTGACTAGCAATTTTGCCAGCAATTTGATATAAAAAAAGCAACTTGAGCAATTAAAGTGTGTTCCTGAAATCAGGTACTGGTTATTAGAGGTATTATGTCATTGAGTATTTGAAATCTTCATCAAATGTCCACTTTTTCCACAAAATGGCGGCCAGTTTGGGGGCCATTTTTGAGAAGATTCATCTAAATATCTGTTAAACATTTATTGATGTTAATTCTGATGTAAAAAAAGGGAATTTTGGCCCATCTAGCACCAAACTAACGACACATAATGAAGTCTATGTAATGACGCTAATGTTAAATGGCGGCCATTTTGAACAATGGCCGCCATATCTTCCTAAGGGCTAATCTTGAATGCCTCCATATCCAAAAATGTTTAGAATAGATTAATCTACATGTGTGCCAATTTTGGTGCTTTTAGACCAATTTGAACAATTGGTCTGCTATGCCGCTGTACTATAGCCCAGGGGGCTCCAACTGGGGAAATAGCCCAGTGAGGAAAGGAAACAAGGACAATAAAATATTTTAAGAGGAGTAACATTAAAATAAATATCACCTATATAAACTATATAATCTTTGACAAAACAAGAGGAAGAGAAATTAGATAGGATAGTGTGCCCCAGGGAGGGCTAAGCGATGGATTCTGATGACTCAACAGGTAGGATTATAAGCTTCTCCACCCCCTCCCATCCTTAGCTCACAGGGAGGGGTCAAGATACTACTAGAAACTATTGAGTTTGAGCAGGACTGGACCTCCCGTCCAGCAGAACGCCAGGCAGGGACGTTTCCAATAGGCCACCACAAAGATTGGCTTTGCCTTAGTGATAGGATTTTCGGAAGAAACCTAGATTTGGACAAGAACCTTTAAAGGTTGGTACATTAGATTACTCAGGTTTGGAAATGTTCCTTCTTCATGATAACAAATTTCATAATTAAGGAATATAAAACCCTTAAAGGTTTTAAAGGTTTAAAGGACACTCATGAATGACAGGGGAAAGGATCAGTGACATTGTCCTTCCTATCCAGCAGGACAAGACCCTAGAGACTGACTATATATACATATGATCAGCGCCCAAGCCACCTCTCCACCCAAGCTAGGACCAAAGAGGGATGGGCAATGGCTGCTGATGACTCAGCAGACAGATTTACAAGCTTCCCCAAACTCCCATCCTTAGCTCACAAGGATGGTGAGGTTGCAGGGACCAAAAAAGTAACAAGTTTGAACGGGACTCGAACATCAGTCGCGTTCACCAGTCAAGGAGGTTACCACATCGGCCACAACAACCGAGGTTTTCTTTTTAATACCGTTTTATTACAGATCTTAGTTAACACCTAAAATCTTTATTAATTCAAGGCCTGATACATGTATTGTAGCTAAGTATTTTCGAAAATAGTTGTAAAAGTAACAATAAAACAAATACTATTATTCCAAAGTAACTTTATGCTCGTCTATTTATAAACAAATGTTAGCATAAAATGATTACTTAATCTTATCAGTATTCATTCAGAGTTCAATGACTCGTTTTCATCACAGAAGAGAAATTACAATATTTTACCAAACGGTTATTTAGTGCCCACAATCTTGCCTGCCTTTTGTATACATTAAACACTAAATGTGCATATCATCATCATCATCATCTCCTACGCCTATTGACGCAAAGGACCTCAGTTAGATTTCGACAGTTGCCTCTATTTTGAGCTTTTAATCCAATACTTCTCAACTCATCATCTACCACTTCACGCTTAATAGTTCTCAGTGAGAGTACGAACATACATAAAGATATTTACAGAACAATACTCGCACCGAAACAAACTACCTGAACTTATATTTTCAGGTGTTTGTGGGTGGAGTTCTTGACCCATTAGCCAAGTATTAAAAAGGAGTAATTTCAGATAACGTAATTTTCAGGTCTTCTGATACAGTTTCTTTATGTTAATATGCGTTTGAAGGAGAAATAAGAAATAATCATTTTCAAAATAAAAAAAATTAAAACAGGATTTATATATTATAATCTCCTTGCATTACAAAAACGTTCGAAAGATAATGAAAATACCAGGAAGATCAAAGAATTTCTTCCCGTAGATCTCACTGACAATGTTGTAAGTAAATGCAACTCATATAATATTGTGTGTGATTCTTAATTGCATATATACTTTTAATGAGCGCATCAGGTTTCAATCTTAAATTGCACATTAAACTAAGTATTCTAGAGGAAATATTCTTATCAATTTATTATTTCCTTTCCTCATTGGGCTAGTTTTCCCTGTTGGAACCCTTGGGCTTATATCATCCTCTTTTTCCAACGAAAGATGTAGCTTAACAAATAATAATATTAAGAATAATAAAAATAATAATAATAAGAATAATAATAATAATAATATTACTAGAAATAATAATAATGATAATAATAATAATAAAATAATAATAATAATAAAAAGGAAATGATGAAACAATAATACCGATCGAAAAGAAAATTATTGCAAATGTAAAGAAATATAAAGGAAACAATTAATGGACTAAAAACCCATCACGTAGCAACTCTTGGTATGAGAAATTGCAGAAGCTGACTGAAGCGTTAAAAGAAGGTTGACAAGATGCACCCCCCCCCCCCCCCCCACCCCACAAAAAAAAAATACACCCTGAAAATATTTGAGAGAGAGAGAGAGAGAGAGAGAGAGAGAGAGAGAGAGAGAGACGAGAAGAGAGAGAGAGGAGAGAGAGGAGAGAGAGAGAGAGGAGAGAGTGTGTGTTTCAGACGATGTCTTACAAAGATTTAGCAAGACGGGAGTCTTAAAATACCTTCTCAGGTTTATCTGAAAAATTGAATGTTTTATCAAGTGTAATAACAATAAAGTGATAACAATTAATATATCTAAAACTAATCGCAATTATGTCATTTCTACTTTCCTCTTGGTAAGGGTAGACAGAGATTCTTTAGCTGTGGTAAGCATCTGTCCTAGGCGAAGGACACTCCAAAATCAACCCATTGTTCTCTATTCTAGGGTAGTGTCACAGCTTCTATACCATGGTCTTTCAATGTCTTGGGGTAGAGTTCTCTTGCTTGAGGCACACTATTCAATCTTATTTCTCTTCCTCTTTTTTTTTTTA